>NW_015162029.1:56996-57864 GCF_001447785.1 Gekko japonicus | reverse complement strand
AACCGAATAACCCCCCCCCCCCCAATTATGTAATACTGTAGGCTATATGCCCTACCTCCATGTTCATTGTTAGGGCTGAAGTAAGTAGAATACACTGTTTCTGACAAACTAGTTGCTTCCATGTTGTTCCAAGTTCATGGCGGCAGGACAAAGTTTCTCATACGTCCGATCAGTGAAGGCAGTCATTGAACACTAAAGAAGCCTCTGACTTGGTTTGCTGGGGGTTTTGTTCTAGAGCCCAGTTTGAAGAATTGTGTGCTGATCTCTTGAAAAGAATAGACATTCCCCTCCAATCACTGCTGGAGCAAACCCAGCTCAAGGTGGAAGATGTGCATGCTGTTGAGATTGTAGGTGGCGGCACACGCATGCCAGCAGTTAAAGAGAAAATTGGGAAGTTCTTCAGCAAAGACGTCAGCACGACACTGAATGCAGATGAAGCAGTTGCAAGAGGCTGTGCTTTGCAGGTATGTCAGTGGTAGCATTTCTCTCACAAAGGCAGACTTCAGGCTTAAGCCAGTTGGCCTATGTGTATACCCCATCTGTGTACTACTCAGCACAGGGCTTTGCAACTGAATGTGTGAGAGAGGCTCCATTGAAAAGCATTGTGTTTTGCGGTGATGTGAAGCTGTACGGGGGTCTTGTACGGGCTATACGAATAGGTGCACACTCTGCACTATTACTGCGACTTTAAATACTAACTTATGGAGGGGAATAGAGTGTCATTTGTTAACCATAGGTAGTACTGTACCGAGTAATGTCAAATGAAATATATATTATGTGTATATATACTGTTCTTAATATACTAATAAAAATATATTTTTTAAAAATCCCATATTTACTAGACAGCCAGGCATTTGGAGCCACGAGA
>NW_015162029.1:0-56983 GCF_001447785.1 Gekko japonicus | reverse complement strand
GAAAGTATGAGATGAAGAAGCAGTGGCAAAGTATCTCTCCACCTCCTCCCTGGTGTTTCTTTGTTCAAAATTTTCCCCTCCCAGAGCTTTATAGTGGGGGGGGGGGGTTTAGAATGACACCAGGGCTTTGTGATACACACAAGTGTGTTAGGTTTTTTATAGACCCAGAGCTTTATAGTGGGGGGTTGGCCTTGAACAAATCCATAGCTACCATCTTGTCTCATGAGAGATGTGAGGGTAAGAATGGTAGACCATTTTGAACATACTGAGATTTTCACTTCTTGAAAACGAGTTTGTTACATGTAAATGTGATTTCGGGATCAGGCAATAAAAATGGGTGTTACCGTTAAGTATGTCATTTATATATTTGGAGAAATCCTTTGCCTATGACATCAAGGTGAATTAGATCACTAAAATGTCCGAGTCTTTATGTTGTAAGTGATAAAGAAGAAATAACACTAGTTCTGGTTTTTTTTATTCTTTAGTGTGCAATTCTGTCTCCAGCTTTTAAAGTGAGAGAATTCTCCATCACAGATGCTGTTCCATTCCCAATATCATTGCAGTGGAGGGCAGAGGCTGAAGAGGCCGAAGGGTAAGTAGGAATGTGATACTGCTTTTTTTTTTTTTTTTAAACATACCTGACATGACGTGTGTGCTGTTTGATGCATGCCTCCCCTCTTCGCTTCCCCAGCTGTCCTGCCGGAAGCCACACAAATATGTGTGAAAGAGCCGCATGTGGCTCTCGAGCCACAGTTTGGCCAACCCTGTGTTAGAGGAAAGGATAGTGTATCATATTTACAACCAGGGATGAGATGTTGAGAAAACAGTCTTCTAAATGTATAGAATGTCAGTGGAGTGAATGATATACTGAAATCCCCCGAGCAATATACAGTTTACAGAGAGCCAGTTTGGTGCAGTGGTTAAGAGTGCGGACTCTAATCTGGGAGAACCGGGTTTGATTCCCCACTTCTCCACATGTAGCTGCTGGTGTGACCTTGGGTCAGTCACAAGTTATTTCAGAGCTCTTCTCTCAAGGGCAGTTCTTGAGAGAGCTCCCTCAGCCCCACCTACCTCACAGGATGTCTGTTGTGTGGAGGGGAAGGGAAAGGAGATTGTAAGCCACCCTGAGACGCCTTCAGGTAGTGAAAGGTGAGGTATAAATCCAATCTATTCTCTCTTCTTCTTCAGAAGCGAGGATGTGGTAGGTCAGCTGCCAATCTGATGGAGACCAGTGTCGGCACACTCCTCTCCCTAACTCATTTCCTTTTGCTTTATAGAATTCATGAAGTATTCAGCAGGCATCATGCAGCACCATTCTCCAAAGTTTTAACGTTTTATAGAAAGGGCCCATTTGAACTCCAAGTTTTCTTTTCTGACCCTGCTAGTGTCCCCTACCCTGAGAAGATGATAGGTAAGTGCTTGTCTGTGTCAGGTGAGAGATTGCCTTCTCATACATTTAAATTGGCCAGCCTTTAACATTTTTACATTGCCATGCTGATCTGATATTGACAGGGATGCAAATCTGGATTAGATATGACTGTTGTGTAACCTGTTCAGTAACATGGCCAAAGCAAGAAACAATGTCAGATGTTTTTTAAACATGCTCAGTTTTGTGTAATGTAGGCTGTATTCAGTTGTCATGAAAGCACTCTGGTTTATCTTTGGGCTAGCGGCTTTCACCCTTCCTTGCATACAGAACTCTCATCAAACACTTAAACCTCAATTTATGGATAAGAAACAAAATGCCATTTAAGTGACCCACTTTTGTTCATGACAACAAAGAGTGGCATCTTTTGAATCCGGAAGCCTCAGCTCTGAATGCAAGGGCCAGAGGGTCCAGAGCTTGAAAGATGAAGATAAACCAGACTCATTCTCACTGCAAACAAGCCAGAGTTTGTTCGTGGTGACAGCATTATCCAAAGTTCTTATTTCAGAAGAACTGTAATTGTGTTTACATACAAATGGATCCACTGCACCTTTTAGTCAGTCGCTTTTTCTAGGCGCTATACCTGAACAATGCCTGACAGATGTGAGTTCATAGTTTGTCCCCACTTTATTGTAGCAAGCTGCAAATCTCTCTATCCTTTCTGTTGCTCCCATATGAAAACTGCAGCAAGAGCAGCGTGCCAATAATATTCATTTGGGGAGTTTCTCATTGCTGTCAGGTTGTATCACTGGGTATTTCTACATTTGCAGCAAAATTGGACAGGGCACAATTAGTGGAGTAGGAATTATTCAAGGAGCAGAAATGCAATGGAGAGTAAGAACCAGGTTTTTAAGGCTTCCTGGTGCTTCAGGTCCCTTGGCCAATTGTAGTGACAGAGAAATAATTAGCCTTTTAAAATAAGCTCCCCTTTTTCTATGGATGGGCTGGTCAGACTTGTGTAGAAACTGTGCCCTGCTGCAGAACAGCATTATGTGTCTCCCTTCAGTAGTCAACCCTTACCCTAAACATTTAACTGTAGTGAATTTCATTACTGTGTGACTGTTGTGAATGTAAATTCATTCTGAGAATTCTCCCGTGTGAACCAAGAGATCCTTCCCCCACATACCTTCTGGAGGGGAGGGAGCTTTCAGGCATTTCTCCATCTTTCTTGGATCCACACGAAGCTAAGGACCATTTCCTCCAGCTACTTTCGGCCCCTTCTGAGGCTGGGGGGGGGGGCAAACTGTGCATGCACAGAGAGCTCCAGGTGCCTTCCCTGAGACTGATTATCTGGCTGCCAAATGTAAGCAAACCAGGAAACTTCTTTCTTGGGGCAGGGTTGGTATTGTTACCTTCTGTCATACTCTGATGGAACTGCCAGAGCCAGGAACTGAGACAGGACACTGAAAGATCTGTCCATCAGCTGTCTGTGTGACTTACTTGTATTACTGTTGGATTTTGTAAGCCCCCTGGAGGGCCACATTTGGTGGAAGGGTGTGGTAAAATGTTTCAGTAATGAATCCTGCCTTCCCTCAGTCACTCACAAGTGTGTTTGAAGTCTCAATCCCGGCATTGTGGGCAGTGTGAAATTTCTCCATCCTTCTTTCTGCTGTGCTGCATAGTATTAATCTTGGCAACCATTGTATGGCTGGTGGGGTGGGAGGGGGGGCATAACTAAGACTCCATGTTCATGTCAGGACCTTACATTTGCTTTTAGGCAAGTACATCATCCAGAATGTTGCAGCTCAGGACAATGGAGAGAAAACAAAAGTTAAGGTCAAAGTCCGCATCAATACTCACGGAATTTTTAGTGTTTCTACTGCATCGATGGTGGAGCAAGTGAAAGCCGAAGAGAATGAAAATCCCAGTATGGAGTCTGAAGCAGATGCTCCAAGCCAGATACTGACTGAGAATTCCTGTGATGTAAGTTGTCCTCTTTGCATGAGGTGCTCCAAATAGTTGTCCTCTTTGCATGAGGTGCTCCTGCCAAACTAGCAGTTCGAAAACAAGAAATTGCAAGTAGATAAATAGGTACCACTTCGGTGGGAAGGTAACAGCGTTCCGTGCACCTTGGTGTTTAGTCATGCCGGCCACATGACCACGGAAATGTCTTCGGACAGCGCTGGCTCTTCGGCTTTGAAACGGAGATGAGCACCGCAACACTAGAGTCGGATTCGACTGGCTTTCGAGCAAGGGAACCTTTACCTTTTAAAGTTGTCCTCTTTGCATGAGGTGCTCCAAATAGGGAGGCTGCTAAGGTGGGAAGGATACGATTTTGTGGAGTGGATGGATGAGTGGGGGGGGGATTTGAGGTGGGGGTGCTGCCTTCTGGGTGCATATTTGTGTCCAGTATGTCGGACAGGTTCCCTGGAGAAGGGGCATAGAAATGTTCTGAATAAATATATTGTAGTAGACCTGTATAATGGAAAAAGTTAAATGCCTTTGGGTTTCTGACTTGGCCACAGAGGGAGTTGTGTGAGCCACCAGTAAACGGAGAGTTAGTTCACAGTGCTTCTGAAGTGATGAGTGGTACAAATAGCTTACTTATGAGGAAGAAGGTATTTCTTTGCAGAAGCTGGAAGAAAAAATTAGATACACCTGACAGTCACCTGACTGTGGGTGTTTTGCTCATTAAAGTAAGAGGGAAAATGAAGTGGTACTTTGCACTGACACCCACTCAAGCCTGTTGAAAGTAATAATACAGTTATATGAAAAGTGTCTGTATTTTATTCACATCTTTTTGTGCCTGGGCTCCCGTTTCAGAAAAATATCCAGCAAGGCAACAGTGAGGCTGGAGCTCAGTCCCAGGTACAAATAGATGGTCAGCAAACATCACAGCCTCCCCCTTCCCCTGAGCCTCCCTTTGAAGGAAACAAAATCCCAGATGCTGGAAAAGTGAGTGACCCTTTTTTTTAAAACATGTTTTGCAGGGGGGGAGGAATGCAATTAACTGTAAGTTTAAAAAAAATATTTGTTGCAAGTATGCAGCGTGATGTTCTGGCTCTCTGTGTTAGCCAGATCCTTAAAGTAATTCATGTTTCCTTGTATTGTCTGTAATGAACTAACTTGAAATTTAATATACTGCGTTTAAACCCCGTTTTTCTCCCCAGTGGGGTCCAAAATGGTTTACAACAATAAGCCAATTACCCAAAAGACCACCTATTCCCTTATGAGCCCGTTTGAGCACTGTGGTCATCTTCTAAGGCCCTGCTTTGGATGCCCCTGCCTACTGAAACTAGGTGGGTGGCAACCCAGGAAGAGGGTCTTCTCAGTTGTGGCACCAAAACTCTGGAACTCTGACACAGGGAGATTCATCCTTCCCGTTCTATTGCCACCTTCCACCAATGGTATCAATGACCTTGCAGGTTGCTGATGTGTAGTGTCTGGGATGTCGGGAATCGTGGGAGCGCTTTTGGTTCCCAGCTGCGGCCTCTAACGGCCTGGGGACCTTTCTCCCGCACGTGGGAGCCTGGGTTATCTGGCTTATGGAAAGGGGGGGGGTGCATACGAATACCCTATATCCCATTATGCTTGTAGGAACATTGCCATTCTTAACAGTGACTTTGTTAACTGCCTCTATAGCTCTGCAATAAAGTATAACCTTGCCGATAAGCGTGTACTCTGTTGTTGGCTGTGGAACCTGACAAAATGGGTGAAGACTCTTTTGTTTTGCTTGGCATTCAATCAGTGATCCCTCCTAATGCTCTGTTTTTATGTTTTTGTAATTTATCTCTGGTTTCAATGATGTGTTTTTATTGGCTTTATTGGTTTTTAAGTAGCAATTTTATTATTACTGTTTTATTTGTTAGCAGCCTTGGGTGGCCTTGTATGATGGCAGAAAGGCAGGGTATAAATTTTAAATAAAAATGCATAATATTCTCCCTTTTTCAATTTTGTCCTCATAATAATCCTGTGAGGTAGATTCAGGTGTGTAGCCATGTTGGTCTGAAGTATTAGAACAAAGTTTTAGTCCAGTGGCACCTTTAAGACCAGCAAAGTTTAATTCTGGGTATAAGCTTTCAACCTTGTTGGTCTTAAAGGTGCCACTGGACTCAAACTTTGTTCCTGCGAGGTAGGTTAGGTTAAGAGAGAATAACTGGCCCAGGGTCTCCCAGCAACCTTCCACTGGTCCAACATTACAACCACTAAGAAAAATGTGTTGTGAAAATGCTGCCTTTTTGAGAAATGTATCTCATTGTGAAGCATCAGTCCCTGATATAATGCTTTTTTCTGCTGTCCTCTAAGAAAAGTGATCAGCCTCCAGAAGCTAAAAAGCCCAAGATAAAAGTAAGGAATGTTGAACTGCCTATTGAAGCAAATTTGGTCTGGCAGCTTGGGAAGGATTTGCTTAACATGTACATTGAAACAGAGGTAAGTTTGCTTTGGCCTAATATTGGTTAATTAAGGCATGTGCTCCAGAGCCCTCATAGAGTGTTGAGTCAAGCCGGCAGTATATTTTGGGAGCTGAAAGATAGCTGGGGATGTGAATTCCACAGAAAAAAGAGGTTCAAATCACTGGGGTTCTGATTTTGCCAAATAAGCAAGATACTTATTGAATAGCCTGAAGATGTTTATTCAGGAACTACTCCAATTGTTTTCAGTAACAGTATTTCCATGTAGGTAAGCTGAAGGCTAAAAAGATCCTTTTAGAAAGATCCTTGCACAATCTATAAAGCAGAGGGATGGTTCATACCTAGGCTTACCAAACGCCGGCGGGGGAAAACTATTTCCTGGCAGGATGCGTGCCGCGGGGGACGGCTGTGCGCGCTGCACCCGCCGTCCAGAGTAACGCGGAGCGTCACATCCTGGCGACGGCGGGTGCAGCGCGCACAGCCGTCCCCCGCGGCACGCATCCTGCCAGGAAATAGTTTTCCCCCGCCGGCGTTTGGTAAGCCTATTCATACCTGCATGAACATTCCTTGTTTTCTTGTTGGCTGGATTATGAACTGGTTTGTTAAAACAGGATTGCATTTCAGATTATATGCATTTTCCCCTGTTGTGTTTTATCTATGATAGTTCAACCACACATGATGTTGTAGTCATGTTACTGTGAGTTGTGCTTTTGTCTTAAATTCTTACAATGTTTCCATTTTAAATGATGATTCAAAGGTTGGTCAATAAAGGGTAATAATTATTTCAGCATAAGCGTTTGTGGACTAGAGGCACTGATGACTAGTCCAGTCCACAAAACCTTACTTTGGAATAAAATCTTGTTAGTAGGGTGCCACAAGTCTCCTATTGGTTCCTGTACTCCTAGATCTGATGGTTAAACACTATTTTCTTGGGGTATTTTGTACTCAAATAGGGCAAGATGATCATGCAAGACAAACTGGAGAAGGAAAGAAACGATGCCAAGAATGCTGTTGAAGAGTATGTTTACGATTTCCGAGACAAGTTATCTGGAGTCTATGAAAAATTTGTCTGTCCGCAGGTATGCCATAATTAACAATGGCTCATTTTTGCTCTGTGCATCACCAGCCTTTGCTTCTTTGCTGTAAAACAAATATAATTGATACAGTTGCCAAAATTTTCCGCATCACAAAACCAAGACGCACAACCTTCCCTATTTTGGACATAGCAGGATAGATCCCACAAATAGAACCCCCAAGAGCATATGCTACTATAAATCTGGTGTAATGAAGAAATGTTCTTGTCCCTGATTCAGCTGTACGAAAGTCCATTTTGGGAGCCCAAAGGCATCTAACACATACTAGTCACTGAGGTATGTCATGTCACACCTGTGCTGTCTGATAAGCACTCCTGAATGCTTTCTTAAAGTTAGTGTAATATGGCTAATGAATAACAATTGCTAGCAGAATTTCACAGTAGGCACCTCCGCTGAGCCCCATCCCATAATGATTTAAGCTTTGAGCATTGCCCTAAAGTGGAGAATGCAGAAGCCCAGCTGACTTGAAGAAAACAGTTGCATTGGTCATGGCTTCTTGTTGGGAACACTCTCTACATCACCCCACTTTCTGACAGGTCAAGACCAAGCCCTGTTTGGTAACCCTGAACCCCCAAAATAGTGGCAAAGAAGGCAGGGGATTTAGGTTAGACTTCATCATGATGTCTGGATTACTGGCCCCGTCTTACAGAGGAAGGGGAATTTGGCGAGGAATGGGCCAAGGTTCTCCCTTCTGCGGGAAGCTTTCTCTCCCCCACCTCCCAAGTTCTTTACCCTGACTGCTGAAGGGAAGGCCTTCCTGGAGTTAGTGCTACAGCAAGTTAACTGTCCTCCGGTGATGTGGGTGCGTATGCACAAGTAGGGGCTCTGCAGAGTGTGTGGGTGTTTGTGTATCTGAGCTCTGGGCCCTCTGTGACAGCATTTTAGGAGAGAGAGGGGCTTATCTAGCCTTTCTTTGAACTAGTACTAGTTCGTTTTTAAATATATCCACTCCTTGGCCTAGGAGCCGTTTGCCCTGAGCAGAAGAGGCCTTTAACTGGTGAGCAGTCATGCTTCTTGTCCTGCAGTGTTCCGTCCACGAAACCCTTCTTTTCCCGTGTTTTTCGAAGCATCCTGATCTCTCATTCATGGGCCTGCACTGTATAAACAAACATGCCTTTCAATCTCATTTAGGATTACCAGAATTTCTGCAAACTACTGTCAGAGACAGAAGACTGGCTGTATGAAGAAGGAGAAGACCAACCCAAGCAGGTCTACGTGGACAAATTGGCTGGCTTGAAGGTATGGCTGCTTCTGAATTAAGTGTTGGAGAAAGCCCTCACCTGGACGACCCATACTAGCCAGATCTTGTCAGTGTCGGCCCTAGTTAATATTTGGATAGGGGACCACCAAGGACTACCAGGGCCGCTGGGCATAGGCAGGCAATGGCAAACCATCTCTGAATGTCTCCTGTCTTGAAAGCCTTACAGGATAGCCTTAAGTCAGCTGCAACTTGATGGCACTTTACACATATACACACTGGATAAATACTTGGTCTTGCTTACTGAAATGTATGTTCTGGTTGATTTAGAAATTTGGGACTCCCATCGCTATCAGATATCAAGAAGCCGAAGAACGACCCAGACTGCTAGATGAACTAGGGAATGCAGTTCAGCACTATGCAAGGATAACAGATGAATACAGAAACAAGGTACAGACTCTTCCATACAGACAGCTTGTGTGTGTGTGTGGGGGGGGGGGTACTTTTCCCACTGTGTTCTGCAGCAGAGTTTTTTTTTTTTGCTGGACTGGAAGACCAGACACAGAAGTCTTCTGTGTAGAGTGACGAATTCCAGAGAATGTCCTATTAATCTGTTGCAGAAAAATATGCAGAAATCCTATAGCACCTTCAAGACTTAACAGATTTTGTTAACAGCATAAGCTACTGTGGAATTAGAGGGCCACTTAAGCAGCCCACTGGAGGTCATGCTTCGTGTGTTCGATGCTGAGTGGTCATTGCTAGACCTCACTGCTGGCATACCAGAGGTAGCCTGTGGTCTACTCAGTAAGAAAACTGGTTAAGGGGCCCAGTCACAATTTTAGAAGATCCAGGAAAGGATGGAGCCCTACTCTATTCCTAGGAAAAATCAGCTAGAGTGATGGCGGGTAATCCCTATTGGAGGAAAGGCTTCTTGCAGTGGAGCATAAGCCCTATTGGAGGGAGGGGGTTCTTACAGATCTGGGGGGAGGGAAGGCAACCAGGAGTTCCCATATGTTTAAACGGCACATGAGGAGAGAGCTGTTTTTTGTTTTGTTGATGCAGCAGTATGTGTAAATGTGTCCACGGTCCTCCTAGTGAGGGCAGCATAATAAGTTGGTTCTCTCTGTAGAAGGACTGCATCTGGTTGATTTTGAAACCAGCAAAACTGCAGTCCATTCCCCTCACTCACCGTTACAATTCTGATAGTGATGATGAGGCTTTTGTAAAAACAGCTCCTTAGACATGGTCAAGGAAACAGTGGAGTATTGATGCTAATGAGCTGGTCCTGCACACTAATGAGTGCCTTGGTTTTTCTTCCAAAAGGGCCAGAATTTCAGTGTATTCATAAGATCAGATGACCATTTTTTGTTTTATTGCCATTGCACAACTTAATTGATTGGATCCACAGTATCATTCTTCCTTGGAAGGTTTCTGCCTGGCTGTCTACAGCTGTTATAGGCTGGATACTCATTGCAGTGAATGCTCTTTTTTGCTTTGCTGGGAATGGATCTAAAAAAATAATATCCAACATTTGAACCTGATTTTTTGCTGCCAGATGGAATTTATATGCTAACCATCGTAAATCTTGTTTCCGATTTGAAGTCTGGCAGTCAGCCGGCCCAGCTGGCCCACAGTAATGTCAGAAAACCCGCATCGATCATTTCAATTACATTAACATACCAATTATTGCTTGCAGTATTCTGAGCTATTTGGAATTGCTGTAAGTACCAGTTTCATGCACAGCCATTGTAGCTTGTATTCAAGCATAAGCAGTCTCCGGTCTAGCATAAGAGGCGGGGATGGTGGGGATTGCAGAAGCAGTCTTGTTACCCATAGTTGGCGAGACTTCTTTCGTAAAATGCAGCAGTGGGCTTAATAAGCTAAATATTGGTTGAATTCTACAGCTCTTTGGCACAGTGTGGGAACAGAATATAACCACCTTCCCTGTTCCTTACTTCTCATGGGGCCTAGAAGCAACAGAGTGATGAGAGGTCTTGTCAGTCATGACTTTATCTTTCTCCTCCTCCAAGAAGCTCGGGACGATGCCTGTGGTTCTCAGCACCTACATTTTATTTTTGCAACACAGGTCTGTAAAAGGGGCTGGGCTGAGAGGAAGTGACTGGCCCAGTTATCAGCCGGTGAGCTTGATGGCCCAGTGAGGGTCTGAAGGAGGTGCCTCTGACCCTCCAGTTCCCTTATACCACACTGGCTCCGTACAAAGCACGAAAGTCTTCATGTTCTTATTTTTAACCTCTTCTGTTGGAATGTACAAAGTGACTATCATATACCTACGCATTTGATATTTGAGGACCCAGTGAAAGCATGAAAACCATCAATGCATTACATTCCTCCTTGTTTCAGGATGAGAAATACAACCACATTGATGAAACAGAAATTAACAAAGTAGAGAAGTGTGTCCGGGAAACAATGGAATGGTTGAGCAATGTGATCAATGCCCAAGCAAAACAGAGTCTTGATCAGGATCCCATCGTCCGTGCTAATGAAATCAAAGGAAAGCTGAAGGTGAGTGTTAATACCCAGGGGTGGAAAATGGTCAGTAAGATCAGTAAAAGTCAGTTTTTTCATCTTGGTCAGTAATTTGTCAGTTTTTTTAAAAAAATCAGTCAGTAAAGTCAGTATTTCTTTGATTTTTGTGAATGCAGTTTGTGTTTTTCCATTTTCATTACTACCATTTTTGGGGAAACATGATGACTTCCCAGTGAGAAGACAGATTGTTTTCAGTTTAATTATAAAGTACTCTAAGGACTTTGTTCCTAATAGTAAAAGTGATTTGGTGAAATCTTCCACAAAGTATTGGAACATAACTCCCTGAAAATGTCAAGACAGTGTGTGATTGCAATAAAAAAGGCCAATGCTATGCTGGGGATTATTGGGAAGGGTATTGAAAACAGATCAGCCAATATAATAATGCCCCTATATAAATCAATGGTGCGACCTCATTCGGAATACTGTGTGCAGTTCTGGTCACCACACCATAAAAAGGATATTATAGCTTTGGAAAAAGTGCAGAAAAGGGCAACTAGAATGATAAAAGGGTTGGAACACTTTCCCTATTTATTTATTTTTTTTATTTTTTTATTTACATTAGACTTGATATCCCGCTCTTGTCCCATGGCTAGGGTCTCAGAGCGGCTTACAGGGTTTCTGGTGCTAATCACCTGTGTTCCTAGCTAAGTGGCTAAATTTGCGGATGATACGAAGTTGTTCAGGGTGGTGAAAACCAGTGAGGATTGTGAGGCACTCCAAAGGGATCTGTCAAAGTTGGGCGAGTGGGCGTCAACATGGCAAATGGGGTTCAATGTGGCCAAGTGCAAGGTGATGCACATTGGAGCCAAAAATCCTAACTATAAATACACGTTGATGGGGTCTGAACTGGCAGAGACTGATCAAGAGAGAGATCTTGGAGTTGTAGTGGATAACTCACTGAAAATGTCGAGACAGTGTGTGACTGCAATAAAGAAGGCCAATGCTATGCTGGGGATTATTAGGAAGGGTATTGAAAACAGATCAGCCAATATCATAATGCCCCTATATAAATCAATGGTGAGACCTCATTTGGAATACTGTGTGCAATTCTGGTCACCACACCTTAAAAAGGATATTATAGCTTTGGAAAAAGTGCAGAAAAGGGCAACTCGAATGATAAAGGGGTTGGAACACTTTCCCTATGAGGAACGGTTAAGGCGCTTAGGGCTCTTTAGCTTGGAGAAACGACGACTGAGGGGTGACATGATTGAGGTTTATAAGATTATGCATGGGAAAGAGCAGGTAGAGAAAGAGGTACTTTTCTCCCTTTCTCACAATACAAGAACTCGTGGGCACTCCATGAAATTGCTGAGCGGTTGGGTTAGAACGGATAAGAGGAAGTACTTCTTCACCCAAAGAGTGATTAACACTTGGAATTCACTGCCACAGGAAGTGGTGGCGGCTACAAGCATGGACGGCTTCAAAAGGGAATTAGATAAGCATATGGAGCAGAGGTCCATCAGTGGCTATTAGCCACAAGGTATAGATAGGGACTCTAGGGCAAGTGATGCTCTGTCTTCTTGGTACTTGGGGGGGGGGGTCAACAGTGGGAGGGCTTCTAATGTCCTGGCCCCACTGGTGGACCTCCTGATGGCACTGGTATTTCTGGCCACTGTGTGACAGAGTGTTGGAGTGGATGGGCCTTTGGCCTGATCCAACATTGGCGTCTCTTATGTTCTTATTAACCTCTTAAACCTCTTAGGTAAACACACATTAACCCTATAATAACTGGATTTTAGACCTTGCAACACACATATTTCCAACAGAGTGCCCTAGGGAACTGTTCCTCTGAAAGGGACGTGTTGATAATCTCCCTTAGGGCATCTCGAAACCCATCACGGCCAGCTTTAATTAGCCATGATGGGCACGGGTCAAGGCAGCACATGGTAGGGCGTACTGTTAAGAGCAGTTTGTCAACTTCCTCCAGGCTGAGCGGACAGAAATAATCCATAACCTGACTAGGAGAAGTGCATGGAGACTCAAGTTCACTTACTGTTTCAACTGTGGTGAGGAGGTAATGGCGGAGCAACAGGACTTTGTCTGCAAAGTAGCTCGCGAAGGCCTCACCGCCAGTGTCCAATTCCCTAATATTTGGTCAGCCTTGTGGCAGAGCAGTCATATACTGAATTATTTTAAATAATTGGGCTGGGCATGAGCTTGCAGATGCAGTTATGGCCACGTAATACTCTCAGCGGCTTTGACTGCCATCTCATATGATCTCATAAACGTGCTATAAGATGTTCTTGTGGCTTCATCGCAGGCGCACCGCTACTGTCTCTCTAGCCATCTTAGCCTTTGCTTCATCAGCCACAACTCCTGGGTAAACCAAGGAGCCAGCCTAGAGTGATGGCACAGAGGGCGTCGGGGAGCGATCTCATCGATGGCCGCTGAGAGTCAGCTGTGCCAATCTTCCACAAACTCATCTAACGAACCTCCAGGGGGCATCAGATCTTGCAGGGCCATTTGAAGCCACATAGGGTCCATTTGGCTCCGTGAGCGAGCTGAAATCTGCTCACCGCCCAAACAGGGTCGGGGTGAAACATTCAGATGGGCCTTCAGGGTATGATGGTCTGACCATGGCACTGCTGAGGCATTGACCTGGTCCACTGTGACCCCTGCCGCGAAGATCAGATCGAGCGTGTGTCTGGCCCAGTGAGTGGGAGTTGTTACATATTGGGAGAGTCCCAGTGCCACCACCGATAACACTAGGTCTATCGCCTGAGTGTAGGCCACATCGTCCGCATGGACATTGAAATCACGCAGGACAATCAGTCTAGGGTGTTCCAGTGCCCAGCCCGACACGGCCTCCACCAGGGATGGCAGGCTGCTGGCCAGTTCTTTTTTCATCAAAAAACCAAAGATAAAGTAAAAGCAAAGACAAGTCTTACCTTACATTATGGTTTGTTGTCATAATTATTACTTTTTGTTTGGTTTTGAATATGTTTTTGCTGTTTTGCTGTTTTATTATCTGCAATATGTGATTATTTTTAAAAGGGAATCTTTTTTTCCTTAAATTTTGTACAATTATGAAAATATTGTCCTCTATTCATTAAAAAAAATCAATAAAAAGGTGTGCAATCCTTTTATCTGGGTTACATCTAACTATGGGGATGTTGGAGGCCAGATAATAATAATTTTTAATGAAGTTCTAGTTTGACATTTAAAACACTAGCTTTATCAGTAGGTTGACATTAAATTGTTCAGTAATTTGTCCGGGTTTTTTGGAATTTTGGTCAGTAAAATCAGTATTTTTGACCCTCTGACTAGTTTCCACCCCTGGATACCGGAACAGGTTTAAAGACTGAAGGTCAAGCTGAACTATATGCGTGCCGTGGTGGTTCTCCCTGCTTGCTGGAAGGGCTTGGCCGTGTTGTTTTTGAAGACAAAATGGGAGGGCAGGTTTCTAGCCCCTTATGCCTGAAAAAAAGTGATTAAAATTTCTGAAGATGCTGGCTTCAGTGCTTTGTGGCAGATCTTTGCCCTCTTGCCCCATGTCTGTGTCTCCTAGTTACTATATATGCTCTGTCCTTCCATCTCTCCCATTCTTGTCAAAAGTGAAACATGCTTGGCTGAGAAGATTGAGTAAAGCATAGTGGAGAAAACTAAGTTTCGCTTAATGCGCTTGGTCATTTTGTTAGCACTTTTTAGCTGACATTTGAAAAGGGATACATTGTATTTAGGACAGTGAGGTATGAGTTCTAGCCCACTGGAACCAAACAGAAGTGGTGGATTAGTTATGGATGAAATAATAGAGCAGAGCGTCCTCAGAGATTGGAGGGCATGAGGAGATTTGGGGGGCATGGGGGAGCTATGCAGGCTGGTAGCTTGTGATTTTTTTCCCTTTGTACTCAGTGGGTTGGGTCCAAAGATCCCTGAACAGAGCCCCACTCATGAAATGGTTCCTTCTCCCCTCCCTGCTTCAGGCCCCCCCCCCCAGTCAAGTCAGGGGAACTGCAGGGACAGTGTGGGTTTCTCATTTATGTGATCCCCCAGTAGGGTGCAGAATGAGTCTGAATAGGTAAACTAATTAAGATCTAGTAATTCAGGATGTGGCTCACCTTCATAATTTCTCCATCCCCTTTGTAGAACAGAAGTGTTTTCAGGTGTCAGTTTACCATGCAAAATGATTTTTGCTACTGCAGGGCTGTGATCTTCCACAGCTGGATTAGGAAGATAACTGGGCTTCTTGTTAAGTTTTTTTTTCTTGGAACCGTAAATTTACTCTATTTCCCCCCCAACTGTAGGAGCTACACAATGTGTGTGAGCCCATTGTAACCCAGCCGAAACCTAAAGTGGACTCTCCCAAACGAGAAGAGCCTCTGGATGTGCCCATGACTCCTAAAAATGAAGACATAGAAGAAATCAAAAACGTTGAGACAGCACAACAAAATGGCGAATGCCACATGAACGATAGTCCGGTGAACATGGACTTGGACTAGGCTGTTGCATTTTCAGTGAGAAGTTTCTTCATAGAAAGTTCATCAGGTGTATTATGTGATAAAAGTGGAACTGTGTTAGGGGGGAACTATTTATATTTTGTTTAAAGCACTCAAATTCCTTTGCGTTGTGTGGGGAATGAATGTATTAAAAGGTAGGCTATGATAAAGATAATCCTAAAAGGAAAACTGCCTTGGTAACTTTCAGATTCCTGTGGAATTGTGAACACATACTGAATCTTCTGCGCGGGAATTTAAACCTTTCATATCAACTGCAGATATTATCAAAGAATTGTTAACAAAGGTGCTGCTCCTTTAAGAGGGCTGCAGCTGGGAGCTTTTTGTAGATGCCAAGGTAGTTTTCTTTCTTGTACTCCATGTTGAGTGTGTCTTTTCTATTGACAAAAGGCCCTGAAAAGCCTAAAAGAGAACTAAACTCTTCCCCACCCCAATTTATGTTATCTGTATTATGTCATTGTCCAAGATGTTTGCTAGAAGGAAAAGTACGAAGAGCTATGTGAAGCAGCATGCAGAATTGCTTTGGTCTCCTGCTTTTCCGCACATGAAAAGTGTTGAACAAAATGAAGGTCATACTCATTGTATTGTTAAGTTCTTGTGATGCCTTTTATTGAACTTTAATAAAGTTCATTGAAATCATAGGGTTTCTAAAAACATTGAGTTTGCCTTTTTGTTACATCTCCATTCCAGTGTAACTGCACTGGCAGTGCTGCAGCACCAGGTGGGACCACTTTCTCTAGCTCAAGGAAAAGAGTTTCAGATGCAGAAAATGAACTGCCCCAATCAGGAAGCTGACACTTTCACATCGATACATATGGACCTGCTTGCATAAGAATCATCATCAGATATCATTTTCCTCTTGGGAAGAAATACTTAACATGTTTTTGCAGGAATGTGGAAGGGGAGGAGGCAATTGACCCCCCCCCCGGCTCTATATTTTAGATGTCACATGATTAAGCCTTCTGTAGCTAGCCCAGCTCACTGGTTCTATTACACAAAATGAAGTGTAATTTGATTAATGGGACTCTTAACTCTGTACAGTGATGGCACAGATCCCTTTCTAGGCTCGTTCTGCTGTCCTTGTATTTTTATAAAGAGCAGCTTTACTTTGAAGTTAATGTTAGGGATGGTATGAGGCATACAGAAGGAAATAACTTTTTTGCAATTTCTAAATATATCCAAGAGTGGGCCATACTGTCTGTTTACTGTAATTAAAACATTGCAAACCAGTGTGATGTAGAGGTCGGAGTGTTGACTAGGATCAGGGGGACCCAGGTTCAAATCTCCCCTCTGACATGGAAGCTCTCACTCTCTCAGCCTAGCCTACTCCACAGGGTTGTTAAGAGGATAAAATAGAGGAGAGGGATACAATCCGCTTTGGGTCTTGGGGTATAAACAGTAAATAAAATCTGGAAAACAACAGTATGACTGAACTTCCGGGGATTAGCTTCCAAGGTGTTTTTCCAGTTCGTGAAGTTTTGTGTACCATTTCATTGGGAGGGGGAATAGGAGAAATGCTGCCAGGACTGATTTAATCAGCCTTGTTTCACAACCCTGGCAAATGATGTGCTTATGGCTCAGCTACTCCTTGGTAATGAGTGCTAAAAATGTCTGTCCCAAGAATTGACAAGTCAGGCTTCTTGCAGTCTCCTGGGAAACTGTCTATTTCATAATAGTTGATGGTGTGGTAAGTGCTTGGCTTCCCATGGCTAACCAGTCTGTTTAAAAACTTGGAACGTTCATGCTTCAGCCTAGAAAAAGAGAAATGAGAATTTGGAACAAACAAAAACAGCTTGTAAAATGTAGAACATTCCTGGTCAGCCTAGGTTACCTCCTACTTGGTGCTTGTGTGGAAAATTGCTTGTTGATTTCTTCTGTCATATCTTCACTGATAACTTGGGGAAACCTGGGGTTACGGTTTGCTGCGTCCTGAAGAGAGAAGGATGGCAGCTGCTGCATTACTCAGTTTTATTACTGCTGTTTGAACAGGCGTAGCTGCCAATGTCACACCTTCCAGGGATGGAAGTTATGGGTGCTGTTGCACTGAAGCAGATGGCAAAAGATTAGCACATGGCTATTTGCATTCTGTACATTTTAGTTACTACAGCACCAAATTGTTATCTGTATCTCAAGTTTTCATTTAACAGGCATATTCAGTGCAAGAACCCCCTCTTTAACAAGTTGTAATTGCACCAACACATTATTTTCTCACCCTCCTGTATTTGCATAAACACTTGAGTATGTTGGAAAGATGCATTTACATCCACTGAATGGAGATTGCTTGGGATTTTTATGTTGCTTATGGTTCATTTCACATGGTGTTCTTTTCAGCACAGTAGGGAATGCCTCGTGGGTTGTGTCCAAGGGCTGGATCCTGTGAATCTATTCTGCTTACAGTGGAGTTGTATATTCTGCAGGAGGAAGGCTTCTTGGGGCAGTGGTTTTATAATATCTAGGCTATAGATTATTAGTGTACATGCTTGTATACAGGCTGTTGCTTTGGGTAACTAAGTCCCAAATATACAAATTCCACTAGTAGAAAACACCATCAAAGATTGCCAAAAACAATATATTAAACGATTGTAAAGTTGGTGGTGTCACAACAACATTAATGCATAAGACAAAGTCCATGTAGTCAGTATAACTTGATAGGAGGAGTCCACATAGTCATAACATTTTCCAAACAGACTATGTGGACTTCTCCTATCAAGTTACACTGACTACTTTATGTCTTATCTTCAAAGTAGGAAATATTGCATCTTATGCCTTATTATAGTTACAGTATGCATTAATGTTGTGACACCACCAGCTTTATAATTGTTTAATATATTGTTTTGGCAATCTCTGATGGTGTTTTCTGCTAGTGGAATTTGTATATTTGGGACTCCTGTGACACTAGTCTTTTCCCTTTGTTTGGATTTACTGTTTGTTTAGGTAACTAAGGGCTTAACACCTAATGGTTTTGCTGAACCTAATAGCCTGATCCTACTTTAGTAATACTGATAAATTAAAATGTACTATCATAAAATTAAATACTACACTGGTAGGTCCTGTTTTAAATATGGTAGGTTAAAAAAATTAAAATCCCAAGGTCATATGCTAATTCCTTTCAATATTTGTTTTTAATTTTCTCATTTTAAAATTTGAAGGATTCTAAAACAGCATAAGTGGCTCTGATTTTAGAGATCTAATGCCATCCATCAAAACATACACAGCATGAAGCAGAAGAAAATACCATTTACCCACAAATACCGTACTGTTGTCAATAGCTTGTATGGCCAGTGGTACTACTGCATTGGGGCCACCTGTATAGTAGCACTGAAATAAAGTGAGACAAACAGGTGGCTCTAGGCTGGGTCCCAGCATTGGGCTAAGGAAGCCAGGTTTGTCACCTAGGACATTGACAGATGGTTAAGACAGGGTCAGTCCACTAGGTACTATGGCTCAGGGCATATGATAGATGTCTGATACCTTTTTTCCCTTTTGCATTGTTTTTTCTAATCCTAGTCCTATTGCATTTTTTATGGTATGTCAAATACTGTCTGATTACATTGTTTTATATTGTGTGATCTGCCTTGATTCTTAGTGAGAAAGGCAGGCTACAAATTAAAAAAAAAATGATGCAAATGAGAATTTTATTTTTAGGTGCGTAGATCACAGACTGGAGGAGTATGTTCTTTAATATTGATAAGTGAGATCAGTGTTGCCTTTCAGACCTTCACCTGTTACTGAAAACAATGGAAGCTGGGAAAGGAGAATCTTTTATTCATAAACTTCAACCCATTTAGTCACCACGGTTGCATTTACTAGGAAGGCACTGGAGCTGTCACGATACACCCCAGACTGATATTTGTCAGACAGAGGAGCTTTTGCTTCCCCTTAATATTGGCACTTGTTCTTCAAGCTAAAAAAAAAAATAGTTTTGAAGCTGAGAGCTGCCACAGCTAAGGTTTGTATATCACCTGAGTATTCTCATCTTCGTCCATAATCTGCAAACCAGAAGACTCTCCCCCTAGCACTGGATGATTGGGCATACTTTGTGGATCAATCAGAATCTCGTAAGGAACCATGGGATGCTTCCAGGAGGTGGGAGTAAAAATATCCCAAGGTTCTGCCTGACCAAAAGTTCCTGTGCGGAAAAATAAGAGAAAATTCTAAATATCCCCACAGAAGGAACAGCATTCATCCAGACATCATGAATAGATTCAACCAGGGCTGTTTTTATAGAAAAAGCCCAAAGGAACTTATTAGCATAAGAGCCCACACCCAACAGCAGAAACTCATTAGCATGTCAGGCCACACTCCATGCCTTCCCTTGGTTTGCCCAGGCGCCCGCGGTTGCCCGCGGGGAGTCCAGGCAAGCCGGCCCTTGGACAGGCCGGGGAAGGCAAGGGGAGACATTTAAATGCCTCCCCGATCCTACCAGCCCCCCCTGGCCTGCCCACCTTGCAGTCACGGGGTGTGTGTGTGTGTGTGTGTCACTCTTCGGGCCTTCCCTCTGTAGCCATGCATGCAGGGGGGTTGGCTGTAGTGGGCGTTGCCAACTCTGAAGCCAGCCGGAACTCCGTTTCTGTGCGTTCCTGCCCCAAAATAGCCCTGGATTCAACACTTATGTAACTGCAGTGAAGAATGTCTGTGCCCAAAGCGAATGTTTCAGGAGATAAAATAGTAAAGGACCCTGGTTATTTAGATACAGAATATCAGTCAAATGAATAGCGCTCTTGTTCTTGTTAGTACATGTTACAGATTCTTTTTTTTAACCCAGTCTTCTAACATCACCCAGACAGGAAATCCTAATATTGTTCCAAAACAATTCAGTGACAATGACCGTAGACACTCATTGGTCAGGGGCAGGCTGAATGTCTCCTGTTTATACTCAGTTTGTATGAGTAACCAGGGTTCCTGTGTACTGTACCAAACAGCCTGCTGCAATACTTAGCAGGTAAATATTAAGTCAGAGGCAGTACAAAGTATGAAAACTTTTGAGGAATTGAGAGCAAATTAATGTGGCTCAGAGGTAAATTGTTCTAAAAAGTTCTTATCAAGTTTCTCTCACTGCTTAGCTAGATAACAAGAAGGAGGTAGAGAAAGAAAAGCTAAACATCGAGCATGGTTAAATACATTGTAGGGCATCAGCTGTGTCAGTGGCAAAAATGACATTTGTGGCACCTTGAGTGCTAACAAATACAATGAGGCACAAGCTTTGTGGGACAGAGTCCATTGTGGGGGGGGGGAGTCTACAAAATGATGCTCAAAAGGGTAAGTAGTGCATGAAGTCATACCACATCTATGACATTTTATTTATTTAGTATATTTATCCTCTTTCTCCAAGGAGCTCAGAGAATCTTGCATCAGACTCCCCTCTTTCATTGCATAACATCCCTGTGAAAGGAGTTAGATTGAGAGAAAGAGTGACTGGCTCACAGTCCCAGTTGAGTGGGGATTTGAAGCTGGGTATCCAAGCCTCTAGTCCCAACACACTGCTGTACCACAGTGGCTTTCCATTTCAATGCAGAGCGTCATAGGCCTGCTAGCCAAAAAAAGAATCCCTTTAATTCCAAAAGAAACACCTGTATGGAATGGAGTTGAAGCATGAACTCATTCCATTGTCAGTTATATGAAAGCCCATTGATTGGTACCAACAGTGAGGAAGTATAATTCTGAGTCCACTTGTTGGGAGTTGCTGTTGGCTGTCCCTTCTGCTAATGCCGATTGCACTGAGAATGGACTGTGTTTTGGGAATGTAGCATTTACCAATGTATTCTCCAGCCAGACTCCACAAACGAACTGTACGATCAATGGAACAGGATAACAGGATGTTATCTTCATCTATAACCTCTAACCTGTTTGTTAAGCCAGAAACATGATATTCAGTTAGATGTGTGTAAGCACATGTCATTATTTTGTTAGAAGTCAAGTCAGTACTTACGAAAGAACCAGATTTATATGAGCTCTCCAGTGATTCACATCTGTACCAAATAAAAGAAATAGACCTAAATTATGCATAGAATGTATATTACTATATGCATTAATACTCAGAAACACTATCAACCTCCCTATTGAAAGGAGCTGGTTCAGTTTTCTTGTGCTTGCCTCTGCTTTTGTTCCTCTCTTTACACACATCATAAGTAAAGGTAAAGGTTTCCCTTGCTCGAAAGCTAGTCGAATCCAACTCTAGAGGGGCGGTGCTCATCTCCGGTTCTGTTAGGGTTGCCAAATAGACTTACCCCTCGGAGCGGGGGAGCCTTGCCGGCGTCCGGGAGCGCTTCATGGACGCGTGCGCGCGCGCCAGCAGCACGTCACCAGAAGTGACGTACGACGTTGCTGACGTTGGGGGCATGGCCGAGCTCGTCCACGCCCCCCGACGTCAGCAATGTGGTTTTCCCCCCGACGAGCTCAGCCACGCCCCCAATGTCAGCAATGTGGCTGCGTCACCTCTGGTGACACAGCTTCGGAGGCGGGATACCCCCCGGGGCCCAATTCCGCCGCTGCGGAAATTGGGCCGCCAAAGCGGGGAATTCCCCGCTCCCCGGGCCCATTTGGCAACCCTAGGTGCTGTCTGAAGACTTCTCCATGGTCATGTGGCCAGCATGACTAAACGCCGAGGGTGCATGGAACGCTGTTACCTTCCTACCAAAGCAGTACCTATTTATCTACTTGCAATTTCTTGCTTTCGAACTGCTAGGTTGGCAGGAGCTGGGGCCAGAGACGGGAGCTCACTCCATCACGCAGCACTAGGGTCTCAAACCGCTGAGCTACTGACCTTCTGGTCTACAGCTCAGCGTCTTAACCTCTGAGCCACTGTGGCCCTCAACACATCATACCTGGATCCAAATTCAGCACCAATTTTCACCTTACCCTACCATGTTTCAAACAGACTGTCGGGTTTCTTTAAAATTATGTGGAAATAAATAGCTCCTAATCTTTATTCCGTAAGGGGTAATGCATCTGGATAAAAAGAGAATGAGTGCCAATCCATAGCAGATTCCCTACTTAGCCTCTGTATTTCTGCATGTACTCTAAAGCATCAAATTCATGAACTTAAAACCAAAGATACTAAATATCTGAGCAGAGGAACAAAAAGTTATGCAAGACAAAAATATATGCTTGCTAAAGAAGCAACTGGGTCGCTCCACATTGGCGTTAAGAGGGTTATCATCTAAGGCTAGGCTGACCACACAAGCAATTGCTTGGAGTGTAATAATTTGGAGAGCATCAGTAAAACAGCTTTTGCTCTGAAAGATCCACTGCATAATCACTTTCAATGTCTCAGAGGATGCTGGGATGCAATTTCAGTGCCTGAACCATTTCTTTGATCACAGGAGATTCTGAAATGCACTTACTGAATTACACAATGCAGCTCAGCAAACGTGAAAAGATCTTGCACATATATTTACTCAGTTTCTCTAGCAAATTCTTCCCGCTTACTTGAATGGAGTATTTATGAAGAAGGAAGGGCCCTGGAATTTGCACACATGAAGATGCCTTTTACTGAATCCGACCATCGCTCCAACAAGGTCCGTATGGTCTGCTCAGGCTGGCGGTGGCTCTCCAGGGTGTCAGGCAGAGGTCTTCAGCATCACCTACTGCCAGAGTCTTTAACTGGAGGTGCTGGGCATTGAACCTGGGACCTTCTGCATGCCAAGGAGATGCTCTGCCACTGAGCCACTACCCCTCCCCAGATTTGCCCTGGGTAACAACATCAGCTTTGCTAATGGCAAGCCTAGACATTATATGAAAAGTCTGAAGGCACCAAAACCTGGCTTTCTAAACTGGCCGCCTTACACTTTGGTTCCATACCAATATTGCATTCATCATCATCGTCATCATCATCATCATTATCATCATCATCATCATCATCATCATCATCTTTCAATTTATTAATCGCTCAATCCTTGCAGAGCTGCTGACTCTGAGCGATTTACATTTCATTTGCTTTCAATCTAAAGTTAAAATGTATTTACCCATACACATACATTTTGGTGCTTCTTGTTCTAGATCCTGAAGAGCATATTCTTTGATGTCGTGGACATGCACATACCCATCTTCGTCTGCTGCATACAGATATGAATCATCAGCCGTAACAGCAATGCTTCTGATCAGGGATTTCTCTCTAGACTGGAACACACATTGACACATGGATCTGGTAAGGTAGGCTGCGGCTAGCAAGAACTTATGGAACATTATGGGTTATTAGTCTCTAAGGTACCTCAAAAGTCTTAGTCACTTTGGCTGGAAAAGACAAACATGACTAATCCTCTGACATTTGTTCAGTTGACACAGGTCACATATCAATGTTCCCTCTAAGGTGAGTTAGTATGAGCTAGCTCACAGTTTTTTAGCCTCCGGCTCACACATTTTTGCCTTAGCTTAGGAAGGCTGGCTCCAGAGCAAACTAATTTATGCAGCAGCCAAATGGCTCACTCACAACTTTAATGCCAGTAGCTTGCAAAGTAGAATTTCTGCTCACAAGACTCCACAGCTTAGAGGGAGCATTGGTCACATTCTAAGTGAACAATTTCAACCAGGAATGACCAGTTTATGGAGTCCAGAGTTCCCCCAAGAATACAGACTCCAGTTGGCATTACGTAGCTGTAAGGTACAAAACACATACCCTTGGATGGCATGTGTGCATTGGTTGCAGAGTTGAAGAAAAAATGCTTCTTAAAGACTCCCATGACAGCAGATTGGTGGTGGCCCCTTGCCTTTCCAGAATGCTGATGATATGAAATAAATATGGACTCAAAGAGTTGGATCCCATCATTTCCACTACAGGAAAGCAGAGGTATTTTTGCTGATTCCTACCTCTTGTGGGAGACCTTGAACATCCTTCTCATACTGTCCTTGGGAGTACTCTGTCCCCAAGGGCAGAATTTTGGGAGGCACTTGGGGGGTGCAGAGGGAGCAGGGAGACAGAAAAGCTACAATCTGTAGACAGATTTTTGGCAAGATTCAACCCTTTCCAAGATTCACTTCTTCCCTTTCTTAAATGAGGTTTTGCACCTTGATTGAAATTAGTTGGACTACCAGGGAGACATTTGAAAGTGCTTTGCAAGTTGTACCACACCCCACTGGACATTATGTGGGTATCCCTCATTTATCCTGTAAGGCAACACAACACAATTTCTGTAATAATTTTATCAGTTTATACATGTCTATGTCTCATCAATTCCCACAGAGCTTATACATTACATACACAGCATTCACACCCAATGTGGGGTTGTGACAACTGGTTGCAATCTGTGGGGGGTAAAGTGTGTGAATTTGTACTCTAAATTCAAAAGAGGATATAGACATCTGTTGCAGCTGAACACAAACTGACTGCACCGCCCCTAACATTCATTTGTAAGAACTGTGTGGACCCAGTTTTGTACCATTAAGGTGATTTTATTTGCCAGACTTACAGGTGTGAAACTTGCTACAAGTGGATCTTCAGAAAACAAACTCCAAAAGTGTACATAGCCTGGGGGAGGGGGAGATACAATGATGTGGTCAGAAATATTTCAAAGCAACAAAACAAAAGTAGACTTTCATATAATTAATTTTTTAATCAGTTCATGTATACCCCACCTTTCTCCTCAGTGGGGACCCAAACTGGTTTATATCATTTTTCTCTACTCCATTTTATTGTCACAACAACCCTGTGAGGTGGATTACGTTGAGAGTGTGTGACTAACCCAAGGAAGGTCACCCATCAAGCTTCCATAGCAGAATGGGGATTCAAACCTTGGTCTCCCAGATCTTAGTCTGACATTGTAACTACATCAAACTGACTGTCATACATGGAAAGCAACTCCGGTCACATGACTTTTCACTGCCCATTGGGACAGAATTCTCAGCAGTTGTATCCCTCACCAAAGGAATTCTCCCACCAAATTTCAGGCAGATAGTAGAAAGTACCTGTTTAGGCACAGCATTAAGGCACAGAACAAAAGAGCAAGCAAACAACAGCTACTTCTGTTTATATACGATAGAATGAAGAGAGCCCTCAGTACAATGATAGGAATTAAGGGCAGGAAGGTACCGGCTGGATATTAGGAAAACCTTTTTTTACAGTAAGAGGTGTGCATCAGTGGAATCAGCCGTCTAGGGAGGTGGTTAGCTCTCCCTCACTGGCTTTAAGCAGCAGCTGGACAAATACTTGTCAGGGATGCTCTAGGCTGATCTTGCATTGAGCAGCAGGTTGGCCTGTATGGCCCCTTCCAACTCTGTGATTCTATCATTCTATAAGTAAGTAGAAATGCTGTGCAAATAAACACCTATGGGAATATATGCTAACTCTTCTGGATGGAATGTGCTTCTGTCAGATCATCTATGACTCGCTTTTTATTATATAAAAAGAATAAATGGGATTCAGTAGGGATTTCAGTTTGTTCCTTTTCAAGCATATATTCCTATCAGTCAGTAGAATAATAATAGTTTTTAAAATATACAGTTCGGTAATTCTCTAGAGGTGTGGCAACACAAACTTCATTGCATTAATCTTACCTTGTGGCCCATTGGAAATAAGAGAGGATGTTGCCGATTCATATTTCACAACACGGGTCTTTAGAAACAGTACTTGAGTAACACTTGCAGCTACTGCTTGAGAGGCTAAAAGAAGAATTTTCACTCTATTAAATTAAATTAAACCTTATAATTCTGCCACTGCCCTACACTAAAAGCTAACCGTTAAAGTGCAACCAAGAAATAGTATCAGCTTTCCGCATTTTTAAATAATGGCTTTTATTCCTCACACTCCTTCCACTTATGCCAGCACCACCCTCCTTGGCAGACGATTCCTTTGGCACTAGGTACTTTCTGCTCATTGAGATGTGACTTTCTGTGCCCAGCGCTGGAGAAACCTTTCCACAGTGGAGGACTATACTTGTACAAGAAGACAAGAAGAGGAGATTGGATTTTTACCCTGCCCTTCACTACCTGAGGGAGTCTCAGAGCGGCTTACAATATCCTTCCCCTTCCCCTCCCCACAACAGACACCCTGTGAGGTAGGTGGGGCAGAGAGAGCTCTTTCAAGAGCTGCTCTTGAGAGAACAGCTCTGAAATAACTTGTAACTGACACAAGGTCACACCAGCAACCAGGCCCTCACAGAGATCAAGACAAGCCCAGGCCACTTCCATTTTTGAGTCCCCCCCAGTAAATTAAAAAATGAAGAAGTGCAAAAACAATAATACAAAATTAGTAGTATTATATTTTAAATGTTTATATTTAATACAATAAGAAAAAGAATATTGTACGACTTAGTAATAAATGTTCCCATTTTTAATTAACATCAGAAGTGTGCAAGCCCCCCCCCCCCTGAAAATGTGAGGCCTGGGCCAAATGGACCTGCTGACCCCCCCCCCCCTCAGAGGCCCTGCCAGCAGCTGCATGTGAAGGAGTGGGGAATCAAACCTGTTTTTCCCAGATTAGAGTCTGCGGTCCTAACCACTACACCAAATAAGTGGAAGGAAGAGCCAAGATCCCAGATGTAGTTTCTTCTGTCTTCCACAGATTTCCCTTTTTTGTGAGTAGTTTAAATTTGTGCAACTTTTATACCTCTTTTAAGGAGTATAAAATTTGTGTACACTTTGTACAAAGGCACTGATGTTGCATTTTGTAATTATTAACATGGTTTTACTCTGCCTCCCCCACTCCAAAAGGGCCCAGGGCAGTTTACAACAGTATATATACCAAAGATTGAAGATCTGTAAACCCATGATATCGTACAATAAAATGTATCTAAAATACAAAAATATTACTTCAAGATTCAAGAGGCAGAAACAATGGCATCCAGCACATTCGACCTCAGCTAGACAAAGCTCTCCTAAATACCATAGTATTGCAAGCCTGTCTGAAGACTGGAAAGGAAGGAGCTGGAAGGAAGGAGCCACAACTGAGAAAAGGGATGGATAGGTGTACAAACACCAAGTACACACTGGTCTGGAACAAAACAGGGGAAAACAAGGCTGTGTGAAATAGAATCCACACCAGGTATGATACCACCCTGTAGCTCTTTTCAGATGTTCATTTTTGGCCCTCCAACCTTTGGTAACAAAAGGCATGCTACACACAATCCTGCCAATATGCACAATTGCCATTTGTATGAATAGGGCAGTGTGCATATTTTCCATGTATATACAACTTTGGTGTGTGCATTCCATCAGGGTTCCATTTGTCTACACACCAAAGCTATATGCACATGGAAAATATGCAAGTTGCCCCATCCATATAAAATGGCAACTATGTGTAATGGGAGAGTCACACCAATCCAAAATCAAATGTCTGAAAAAGACTTTTTGTCCCTATTTAAAGAGAAATTATGGACTGTTACCAAAAAGTACTCCACCCTCCCAAAATTCAGGACTAACATCCATCTGTTTACTATCTGAAAAATGTTTGTTAGTAGGGGTAGACTGAAAGATAATAAGTAGCAGCCAAAGTTTGGTCATGCAAATAGCTGCAGTAATTATTGATACATGATATTATCTGCAAGAGTTGCATTTGCTAAGTCAGGATGCCTGGATTTAAAAGTTCAAGCCTTATACTCAGTAAATGATCACCTCCTGCAGTGCCCACACCTCTGTAAATTGGAAGATCCATTACGCATAGGAAGCAATAAAGAAAAACAACCAATTATGTTGGGCTGGCTGTATCCTTCATGGCGGCAATTGGTATGTCTCAACCAAACCAGACCTCTTAAGACCACAAAACAACTTGGAATAGACTTTAAATTTCAGTTTTGCAAAAGTTTTCCATTTTTTCTTTTAATCCCATGTGCAATGATTCATACAGACATTATTAATCTTGCTGGGAAATGTGGGATTGTTGTTTGAATCTTTGTAAGGCTTACTTTTGGTATAAACAGAGGAAGTGAGAACAGGAGTGTGGAATTTATGGCATATGTGGCCTGAGATCATATTCCAGACAATAATTTCGCCATCATAACTTGACGTGGCAAGGAGAGTAGGTGGACATTGAGCAATGCAGAGAATATCTTCTTTATGTCCACGGCTCTGAGTAAAAAAAGTGAATAGATTAGAAAAAGACACTCTTCCACATTTGTTTTGTTGAAGGTTGTTCCTTTGGTACAGGCATTTCAAGTCCTGCATATTATCGTAGTTTAAGATTGCAATGACCACAGTTTGAGGTCTAAACTATCAGTATTGTTCAACAATCCCTTCTGTACATGCAACCAATGTTCCCTCTAAGCTGTGGAGTCTTGTGAGCAAAAATTCTACTTTGTGAGCTACTGGCATTAAAGCTGTGAGCGAGCGATTTGGCTACTGCATGAATTAGTTTGCTCAGGAGCCATCCTTCCTGAGCGAAGACAAAAATGTGTGAGCCGGAGGCTAAAGAACTGTGAGCTAGCTCACACTAACTCAGCTTAGAGGGAACATTGCATGCAACAGTCCGTTTTCTAGTTCCTAGCCCTGGTAAATCACTCCATTGGATCCAAAGCACCACCAGCAGGATGAAGCCAGTAGAACAAGAGTTCCCTGCCTCCACCCTCTTTCTGCAGCTCACTGAGTCCCCCTCCCCAATTCTGCTCAGGGGAGTCAAAGGACCCTCGAGAAGAGCATGGGAGGGCAAAGCAGTGGCCTGCAGTGGGCGGGGAAATTGATTAAAAACACCCTTTTTCCCTTGCCAACAAAAGAGCTATTCTGTTAGGGCTTTTTTTGTTTTGAAAAAAGTAGTGACAGAATTCTCAAGAGGGAACTAAAGTTTTCAAACTGTATACTGAAAACTTATGAACTTTTAAACATTTTAAAAAGAATTTTGTTGAGGAGGTTCCGGAACACCATTCCTGTGCATTCACCCAGAAAAAAAAAGCCCTGCTTGGTGTAATGATACCTTTGCATCCAACCCACCATTTCCATTTTGTGCCTTTTGGGGACATCTTGTTAATTTTGTTAGTGTGAGTTGCTAGCATTGTCATTCTTCAAGGTTCATCTCCTCCAGGATTTTCTAGAATGTATATCTCTGAGTGGGAGTGTATATCATTTTCTGTCAAGTGCTCAGAGAATCACAGAGTTGGAAGGGACCTCCAGGGCCATCCAGTCCAACCCCCTGCACAATGCAGGAAATGCAAACATACCTCCCCCTCCACACCCCCAGTGACCCTTGTTCCACACCCAGAAGATGACAAAAAACCTCCAGGATCTCCAGCCAAACTGGACTGGGAAAAATTGCTTCCTGACCCCAAAGTGGCGATCAGCATTTCCGGAGGCATGTAAGAAAGGGCCACAAGAACTAAGCACTGATGCAGCCCTTCCTGCCTTCCCTCTCATGATCTGCCTAAATTCACAGAATCAGCGTTGCTGTCAGATGGCCATCTAGCCCACCACCTCCCAAGGAAGCCTGTTCCATTGAGGAACCACTCTAACTGTCAGGAAGTTCTTCCTACTGTTTAGCCAAAAACTCCTCTGATTTAATTTCAACCCATTGGTTCTGGGGCAACAGAAAACAACTCCATACCATCCTCTATATGACAGTCCTTCAAGTACTTGAAGATTGTTATCATATCACCTCTCAGTCATCTCCCCTCCAGGCTAAATATACCCAGCTCCTTCAACCTTTCCTCATAAGATTTGGTCTCCAAACCCCTTACCATCTTTATTGCCCTCCTCTGGGCACGTTACAGCTTGTCGATATCCTTCTTAAATTGTGGTGCCCAAAACTGAACACAATACTCTAGGGCTGCAGTCACACGCACTAAATAATCTACTTTTAATCCACTTTCCAACCAGATTTTGCCAGTTTATACAGTAAAAATCCAGTTGGAAAGTGCACTGAAAGTAGAATGAAAGTGGATTATTTATTAGTGTGTATGACCGCAGCCTAGGTGAAGTCTAACCAGAGCAGAGTAAAGCGAAACCATCATTTCATGTGAACTGGACACTATACTTCTGGTTCTGTTGATACAGCCCAACAGAAGTATAGTGTCCCGATCACATGAAATGATGATATTGCTTTACTCTGTTCTGGTTAGACCTCACCTAGAGTATTGTATTCATGCATTTAATGACCACACAAATGTTGTAAAGTACCTTGCAGTGCACAGCTGTAATAATAGGAGGCTCAGAAACTGATCTTTGAAACTAGAATGTTACTCCATCATGTCACTCTTTTAATATGTGAAATTGGAAGGTGTGGGGTTGTGGCAATGTCTTTCCCACTCTTCAGGTAATGTAAGTAGTAGCTTCTGATGGACCAACTTTTGAGATTGTATAGAACATCTAAGCTCCACTGAGTCTATGGTTCAGGAATTCTGTAACGTTTTGGGGCTCATACATAATAAGAGAAGACAGTCTACTGGAGAAGATCATCTTACTTTAATATTATGTAACTACAAAGGAACATTAGGAGGAAACCTTGAACTGAACTGAAACTGTAAACCAAAACTATCCTTGCTAAGAAGTTAATTCCAGCACTTTCTAGTAAGGCAAACTGCAAAGGCCAATACTTTACACTTAAGTGCTGTTCTTTGATGAGCAAATGGAAAGGAGAAGTGGACAATTATATTTTATTATAACCTAGAGAACCATAACCACACTGTGGAGATTTGGGCTTGTTTCTCAAACAAACAAGTCACTGTTTCACACAGCAAGCTGCCCTGAAATTCAGGTGAGGAGGCCTACTGGGTGCCTGCAAGCATTTTGGCCTGTCTAAAGTAGTTCCAACAAGTAGTTCCAAGTCTAAAGTTCCAACAACCTAAGAGGCGACTCTACACATGGACATCACCAGATGGGCAACACCGCAATCAGATTGACTATATAATTTGCAGTCAAAGATGGAGAAGCTCTATCCAGTCAGTAAAAACAAGACCTGGAGCTGACTGTGGTTCAGATCATGAGCTACTCATTGCAAAATTCAGACTTAAATTGAAGAAAATCGGGAAAACCACGACGCCATTCAGGTTTAACCTAGATCGCATCCCTGATGAATATACAGTAGAGGTGAAGAATAGATTCAAGGGTCTGGATTTGATAGATAGAGTGCCTGAAGAACTATGGACAGAGGTTCGTGACATTGTACAGGAAGCAGCAATCACCACCATCCCAAAGAAAAAGAAATGCAAGAAAGCAAAGTGGCTTTCTGATGAGGCTTTACAAATAGCAGAGGAAAGAAGGAAAGCGAAAGGCAAAGGCGAAAAGGAAAGATTTACCCAACTGAATGCAGATTTCCAGAGAACAGCAAGGAGAGATAAGGAGGCCTTCCTGAATGAACAGTGCAAAGTAATAGAAGAAAACAATAGAATGGGAAGGACTAGAGATCTCTTCAAGAAAATTGGAGAAATCAAGGGAGCGTTCCATGCAAAGATGGCCATGATAAAGGACAAAAACGGTAGGGACCTAACAGAAGCAGAAGAGATTAGGAAAAGATGGCAAGAATACACAGAAGAACTATACAAGAAAGACCTCGATGTCCTTGACAACCACGACGGTATAATCACTGACCTCGAGCCAGACATCCTGGAATGTGAAGTTAAATGGGCCTTAGAAAGCATTAGTAACAACAAAGCTAGTGGAGGTGATGGTATTCCAGCTGAGCTATTCAAAGTCTTAGAAGATGATGCTGTTAAAGTGCTGCACTCCATTTGCCAGCAAATTTGGAAAACGCAACAGTGGCCACAGGATTGGAAAAGGTCAGTATACATTCCAATCCCAAAGAAGGGCAATGCCAAGGAATGTTCAAACTATCGCACAATTGCACTCATATCACACGCTAGCAAGGTCATGCTCAAGATCCTACAAGCTAGGCTTCAACAGTACGTGGATAGAGAACTACCAGAAGTACAAGCTGGGTTTCGAAGAGGTAGAGGAACTAGAGATCAAATTGCCAACATTCGCTGGATTATGGAGAAAGCAAGAGAGTACCAGAAAAATATCTACTTCTGCTTCATTGACTATGCTAAAGCCTTTGACTGTGTGGATCACAACAAACTATGGCAGGTCCTTAAAGAGATGGGAGTACCAGACCACCTCACATGTCTCTTGAGAAACCTGTATAAGGGCCAAGAAGCGACAGTTAGAACCGGATATGGAACAACTGATTGGTTCAGCATAGGAAAAGGAGTACGACAAGGATGTATATTGTCACCTTGCTTATTTAATATATATGCAGAGTACATCATGCGAAATGCTGGCCTGGATGAATCACAAGCGGGAATTAAGATTGCTGGGGAAAAGATCAACAACCTCAGATATGCAGATGATACCACTCTAATGGCAGAAAGTGAAGAGGACCTAAAGAGCCTCTTGCTCAGAGTAAAAGAGGAGAGCGCAAAAGTGGGCTTGAAGCTCAACATCAAAAAAACTAAGATCATGGCATCCGGCCCCATCACTCCTTGGCAAATAGAAGGGGAAGTCGTGGAAGTAGTGACAGACTTCACGTTCCTGGGATCCCAGATCACCGCAGACTGTGACTGCAGCCATGAAATTAAAAGACGCCTGCTCCTTGGGAGGAAAGCGATGGCGAACTAAACAGCATGATAAAAAGTAGAGACATCACCCTGCCAACAAAAGTCCGCATGGTCAAAGCAATGGTATTCCCAGTAGTCATGTATGGCTGCGAGAGTTGGACTATAAGGAAGGCCGAGCGCCGAAGAATAGATTCTTTTGAACTATGGTGCTGGAGAAGACTCTTGAGAGTCCCTTGGACTGCAAAAAGATCAAATCAGTCAATCCTAAAAGAAATCAACCCTGACTGTTCCCTGGAAGGCCAGATAATGAAACTGAAGCTCAAATACTTTGGCCACCAAATGAGAAGGGAGCACTCCCTGGAGAAGACCCTGATGCTGGGAAAGATTGAAGGTCAAAGAAGACGGGGACGGCAAAGGATGAGATGGTTAGACAGTGTCATCGATGCAACGAACATGAAATTGAGCCAGCTTCAGAGGACGGCGGAAGACAGGAGGGCCTGGCGGGAGATGATCCATGGGGTCGCGAAGAGTCGGACTCGACTGTGCGACTGAACAACAACAAAAGTAGTTGGATGGTTACTTAGGCTTGGTTGGTATTCTAAGATAAATTCTTAGCCAGGAGATTCCTAGCACAGGGAATACCAACCAAGCCTAAATAACAGAGAACTACTGTAGGCAGTGGTGTTATTCTGAAGCACTAATTACACAATTCTCTCTCAATGTGTTGTTGATTACAGCATTTATTTATTTATTTAATTCAATTTATATCCTGCTCTACCCCGCAAGCAGGCTCCGAGTGGCTCACACCATAAACAATAAATTGTAGTTCATAAAAACATCAAATGATTTCATCTAATCCCTGATGGCAGTTTAACAGTTTCTTACTACAATGGCTATTGTGACAATGTCAGGGAGGGCACATTTCTCTCAGGAAAACCAGAAGCAGCTGAGATGAGGCAGATGGAGCAGATTGATCGAGTTGAGCAGGGAAGGCCAGTGTCATTTTGATATCTGCCGACTCAGCAGAACTGTAATAAATCCTGCAAGGCCCTGATCTCAACCGGGAGCATATTCCACCAGGCCCTGGCCCTGGTCAAGGCAAGGCAGACGTCCTTCGGGCCAGGGACTGCTAACCAGTGCTGTTCAGATAAGCATAAGGCTCTTCGGGGCACATATGGGGAGAGACGGTCCCGTAGGTCCCTGGCCACATAGGGTCTTAAAGATTAGTACCATAACCTTGAATCTGATTTGGTACCCAACTGGCAACCAATGCAGCTGGCGCACCACTGGCTCAATGTGCATCTGCACAGACATCCCAGTCAGGAGGTACGCTGCTGCATTTTGTACCAGCTGAAGCTTTCAGGTCAGACTCAAGGGTAGGCCTGTGTAGAGCATATTGCAGTAGTCTAACCTGGAAGTGACCATTGCATAGATAACTGTCACAAGGTCATGGGGGGAGAGATAAGGAACCAGCTGCCTGAACAGCCGAAGATGGTAAAAGGCTGATCTGGTGGCATTGGTGACCTGGGCCTCCTTACAAACGGAGGCATCCAGAATCACCCCTAGACTCCTCACCACTGGGGTCGGCATCAGTGAGGCCCTTCCAAGGGCTGGGAGTCAGATTCCTGATCCTATCCCCCCATGACTCAGGTACAGGACCTCTGTCTTCACTGGATTCAATTTCAGCCGACTCTGTTGCAGCCAACCAGTCACGGCCTTCAAAGCCCTGGCCACATTTTCTGGGGTGGAGTCAGGCCGTCCATCCATCAGCAGATGCAGCTGGGTGTGGTTGGCATACTGATGACAACCTGGCTCACCCACCCCCAGATTAGCTGGGCGAGGGGGCACATATAGATGTTAAATAACATCAGGGAGAGGATCACCCCCTGTGGGATGCCACATACCAGAGGAGAAACCCTCTCCCCAAGTGCCGCTCTCTGTCCCGGACCATGGAGAAAGGAGGACAGCCACTGTAAAGCAGTCCCCCATATCCCCGTGTTGGCGAGGCGGTGAGTCAAAAGATCATAATCAACTGTGCGGAACACTGCTGTTATTGTGATGTTCTATTAAGTTTCTAAGCTTCTTTGAAGGCCTTGGCTGTATATCAGGGTACAAATCTTTAAAAAACAAACTAACTCAACCGCTATGAGATCAACATATTCACCACCATCGGTTTAGGTGTTTGTGCAGTTAATGTCACTGATACTGGAAAGGTTTTGCTTTTTCAAACAAAATATATAATTTCCTTCTTCTATCATTCTTCAACAGATAAAACCTCAGTTTTCCAAGAATAAAATCTACTCTTTGGATCCCAGACCATATTACAAATTATCCTATGCACCCTGGTAGAAAGGTCCTTTCCCCAAGATAACTGGATTGCTTAAACCACATCTCAAAGCAGCATGTAATCACTACATATTAAACCCTACATATCAAACACTGTACCTTGTGTCCAGCATCAATTCACAAGTATGCAAAATAAACATTTAGGGGCAGCTGATGGATATGGAGTCTTACTATATCATCCAGCCAATGGGCTTGAGGTCTCTGAAGGTGATGGAAGTTGTCTGTGGAATCCTGAAACAAGCATCCAAACAGAAGGTCATGTTGTCACTCAAAAAATCCTTGGAATACTAGTTCAGTAGTAGTGCTTAGCTTCCCTCAGAGGACCAATGAAGAGTTGACCACCAACTCTCTCTCTCTCTCATTAAGAGTCTCATTCAGTTTGATGGGACTTACAGATGGCAGTGTTAGCACTTTTATATGCTTAATGTACCAGTCATTAAATGTACAGGTATAATATTAAGATGTGTTTTACTTACATAAAACATGTTTATTTTTCTGTCCCATCCAACACCTATGATATATCTGAAAGAACAATCAACAGATAAATGATATTTACCTAGATTATCCTGGTTTTCTAGAAGACACAGAGCAGCAACTCACATTGGCAAAGTGAAATCCGCCTGTATGAATGGACAGCTGTTACTGCAGCTGTCTAAGTTCCAGTAGCTTTTTGAGAGGAGCAGAATCATGCCCACTTGCATCCTTTGGCCTCATAGATGAACTTGCTTAGCTCAGGGATCCCCAACCTTTTTATGCCTGTGGGCACCTTTGGAATTTTCAGAGGGCTTTTGCTGTTAGTTGATTCTAACTTTCTCTGGAGCATGAAAGAATGAGAGCATGCAGGGACTTTTTCAGATGACCAAACATGTCCCCTTGGACTGAACCTGTAGAAAAAATACAGCATTTGGCCCTAAGATATCACTTCTTGTGGCAGCAGATCTCATTACTCGGCAGATTGCTTACTTGTTTCGATTCACCTCCACATAGGCGCAGTCACAGATTTCTTCACATTTGTCTTCTGCAGAGAACAGAAACAGAACAGCACTAAAACATGTAGCAGATAGATCCATTTATTTTCTATTTGTCAGCATCTTGCTTACCCCTTTTCAAAGTGTGCAAACAATGTCCGTTATTGTAATTCCATATTTTCAAACAGCCATCCCTTCCTCCTGTTATAAGTCTAAAATATGATGAAATTATTGTTTCAGCATGGAAAAGAATAGGAAAATCAATACAGAACCTTTATATGTGCATATCTCAGGGACTTAAACCCTTGAACAGGTTGGATCTAAATTATATCCAAGAATGCCTACTCCCAAACAAGCTTTTCCACTCTGCTCAGAATACCATTTCAAGTGGATACAAGATGGGCATCAACTAGAAGCAGGGCCCTTTTAATAGATGCCCCAGTATTAAAGAATCAGCTTCCTTAGGAAGGCCTGCCTTTGTTCTTCACTTGCATTTGGAAAGGGGAAAGTGAAAGATGTAGATAAAAACTTTTCCGTTCCACCAAGCATTTGAATTTACAGTTGTGTGTTTATGTGGCTGATGACTTTATGACCTGTTTTAGGACATCTTTTGATATTTTAGTTATGATCCTGTGGTTCTCTTATGTTTGGCTTTAATTAGTCTAAACCAACTTGGGAGATTTTTGACTTTGTGAATAAATATAGAGAAAATTACCTTCTTCCACTAGGGTCAAAAGTAAGGCAGGTTATTGCAGAGCCACCGTGAGCGTTGCCAAATTCAAACAAGTGCTTTCCACGTTCAAAATCCCACACTTTGACTACCTTAAAAGAAAAAACTCAGGGGAAAAAAACATCTAAATGAACATTATAGCCAGGATTGAAAGGGCCACATCTGGAAGATACCTTACTGGCTTACACAGTTCTGTACATGGATGAACAACCATCAGTGGAAGAAACTCAGCCACAAGTGAGGCAATGGAGAAATAGCCACATGGATTTACTGCACAAGGAGGAAGTTGCATGTGTAAAACATCATTTCTGGTTAAAGATTTATTTTTCCTGTGCAAATTGTATCTCAGGCTATATGCAGAAAGAAAAAATATATACTTTTGCTACCACCATTTGAATCCCACAAGCCTGCCCTTAAATACCATCCCACTATTTCTTAAATGGATACCTAACTTTCTTCCAGATATCTTAAGGGTCCTTCATAAGCATTCTCCAATCTAGGCACTGACCAGACCTAATTTTAGGGAAGAGCTGTATCTGGTGTTACTGAATTTCCTGTTCAACCTCTCTGTCATATTTTGACAGGTGGCTATATTACTTAGCACTCCAGGCTGTTGTAGAATGTTCTTGAGGTCAGAAGTTTATTTTATTTCACAAAACTGGTGCTGCAATTTTTAAAAATGTAATATTTTCAGAGGAGTAGTCATGAGAGTCTGTTCCAGCAAAAATATGGCGCCTTAAATATTAGTACATTCTGCAGACTAGAGTTCTGTGGACTGGAGTTCATTTCAGGAAATGTGCCCGCTTTGTGCTGGAATAAAAACATGTTAGGCTTTAAGGTGGCACAAGATGCCTGTGAGCTATGGATTATTATTGTTGTTACTATTTTTTATTATTATTAACTTTATTTGTAACCTGCCTTTCTCACTGAGATTCAAGGTGGATTACAAAATATTAAAAGAAATTCTATCTGGCAGGAAAGACCTCTAAAAACAATGCAGTGGAATTAGCATTAAAGAACCAGAAAACAATGCAATTTTTAAAAACTGTGTAAGGCAACAAAACAATGCGACATCACATACCATAATGAAGAAAGGGGATTACAAAGACAGAAGGCATTGTAACAGAAAAGGAGGTGATATATACAATAAACGTTGTTGTTGTTGTTCAGTCGCACAGTCGAGTCCGACTCTTCACGACCCCATGGACCAGATAAACATTGCAATAGACTAAAATACTATGCCTTATTAGATGCCTCTGGAGTTGTTCTATCCAAGGATAAGAGCCTGAAAGTCCCATGGATTTCAATGCTAGTTTTAAAAACACATACTTGTATCTATTGCCAGAAATTAAGAAGATAAGAAGAGCCCTGCTGGGTCAGACCAGTGGTCCATCTAGTCCAGCATCCTGTCTCACACAGTGGACAGCCAAGAACAGGGCACAGAGGCTGAGGCCTTTCCCTGATGTTTCCTGCCTCCTGGCTCTGGGACTCAGAGGCCTAGAGCCTTTGAATGTGGAGGTTCCCCTCAGTCACCATGGCTAGTAGCTACTATTATTTTCTCTTATCAGAAAATAATTGTACATTGCATTCTGAAACACACTGCTATCATTCTGTTCTAGCAAAAGCAATGGATACTGGTCCACCTAGCTCACTGCTATATACTTTGTCTGACAGTGGCTCTCCAGGGTCTCAGCTGCCAGGCTTAGTTACTGAGATCCTTTAACTAGAGACACCAGGGATTGAACCTAGAACTTTCTCCATGGAGAGCACTGGCTCTACCACTGTACCACAACTAAGCTGCCATTGCAAATACACAGATCATTTCAAGTTGGGACATACAAGATGAGTACTCATTTATGGTACTGTTTCACTTACAGAGGCCTCAGAGCAGCTCACCACATGTCTGAACACTTTGTTGTATTTGCAGCACAAAACTGGTTCCTTGTGGGATATCACCAAGTTGGGATCTGGGGGTGAGCTGCCATATGGAGAATCAAAACAAGAGAGGCAGGAAACACACTGTTAGTTATCCAGCTATCAGTGTAGCCATAGGGTCAAACTAGACATGACAGATATCAGGGCAGGGCTCCCATCTTTTTTCTTTAACAAATTATAAGAGAAGGGGATCTTGTATTGATTTGTTAAACCATGGTTGGTTGAGAGGTTTAACCCTCCTCTTCTTTCACTGCATGGCCCCAGTCTGATTTGGCACTACAAGCTGCTGAAGCCAACTTTGAAAAGAGCCTGGGAAGACCCATTTACAAGCATTCCACCAACGTCTCTCCTGTTTTGAACCCAACTGTGCACCAGAGCTGTGGAAGTCACTCCTCCTTGAGCTCTGCCTGGTGCCTTTTGTGACTGTGCTTTGGCCCCAGGCCTGGTTCTTTCACATTGATTCTGGTTAAGTTATTATTGATTTACTTTGATTATCCTTTACCATTGCATTTTGGATTGCTCCCAGCCCAAGTTGTGTTAAGATCTGATAGTGCTGCAATGAAGGAGGAGGAGGAGGAGGAGATTGGATTTATACCCCACCCTTCACTTGGAGTCTCAGAGCGGCTTACAAACTCCTTCTCCTTCCCCTCCCCACAACAGACACCCTGTGAGGTAGGTGGGGCTGAGAGAGCTCTTTTCAGAACTGCTCTTTCAAGGACAGCTCTTGTCAGAACTATGACTTGGCCAAGCTCATCCAGCAGCTGTAAGTGGAGGAGTGGGGAATCAAACCTGGTTCTCCCAGTTTTAACGGTGCCGTCTTTGCTTAATACTGCTATTTTCTCTCTCTTTTTAAACTTATTGTTATTTTATATGATCAGAATGATTGTTTTTAGCATATGTGGTGTGTCAGTGCTTGTGCAGGCGGCAGTTGCCTCAACACTTTCTTATAGTGCCATCATAACCACAGTTACTATTGGAGAATATTTTTTAGTTACTATAGCAAAGTCACACGGGAAAAATGTGGGGTCACGCAAAACAAACATACAAGAGGCAAATATATTAGAAACAGACAAATCAGATTATACTTTTCCATTATAGTAGAAAGCAGACAGAAACCTAATGCCAAGAATACTTTCCCCTAAACCCATCAGCTAGCTTGACTAGTATCAGGTGAATGTAAGTGTGATTTGGTCAGGTACATTTAAACCTGCTAGCATGGCCACTCTCAGGAGAGACCCACAAAGATATGGGAAGAACACAAATGGGCAGTAAGAGAGGAAGGAGTCAGAGGAACTCCCAGCTTAGACAAGGAGAGATATCCTATTTAGTAAGAAGATAACACATACAGTGTCTGGATCGAACGCAAAGAGAAGTGGTTAGCTCTGGTTCAGATGTCATTTATTTGTATTCATTTATTTATATCCCACTTTTCTTCCCAACAGGGACTCAAAGTGGGTTTGCCATGTTGTTCATCTCTCATCCATTTTCTCACAACAACAAACCTGTGTGAGGCAGGTTAGGCTGAGAGAATGTGACTGACGCAAGGTCACCCAGTAAGCTTCCACAGCAGAAGTGGGGATGCAATCTTGGGTCTCCCAGGATCCCTGTCCAATACTCATGTCCATTATGCCACAACAGCTCTCATGTCGCTTTGTGTGTTGCAGTGCAATACTAGAAACGCAGGGATGGCTCTGAATTGTGTCACTTGCCATCATCCTGATAGTTTTTGTGTGTCACAGCTAAAGCATAGCTAATGTCACAGTCCCCATGAGGTATGTGAATGTCTGAACCGAAGTCAGACATGTAAAAAAGCCTCTAGTAATAATCAGCCAATAAGCATTGCCACCTCCTGCCTCACAGGACAGTCGAAAGTACATGGCAACTAGGGACTCCAGATGAAGATATCCATTCCCATCAAGAGCACCTCTCATGTTCAATGGGAACTAGATGAGTATCACTATGTTCATCTCCCATCAGTTGGGCACCCTTGCTATATACAGGATAAGGTGTGTAAGTACTGAATCTGGCTATTGCATACTCAGCACTTACTTAAAATTAAGCAGCAAGGCTTAAAATTTAGAGTTACTTTTTAAAAAAGGAATCCCTCAAAGATTAATTTGAAAAGTAATTAAAAAATATTTGACAATTCAAGGCCAAGTATGAATACTGCAAAATTTTGAATGTTTACAAAATTCTTGTTCAGCTCTTTATTTATTAATAATTAATCTATTGTGCAGCAGGAATGTAATACCTACCGATGTTTCTGGCGCTCAGTTACACTATTTTGAGACACACATGTTTGAAAATGCTCACTATACTTTCTGCATTCTCTCTAGGCTTTCCATAAATGTAGATCTTAAATGCATAAAACCTTCAGTTCTGGTTTTACCTTAATCTTAGATGGAGAACAGCCAATGCATCCGTGGCAACACACAGTGATCTAGTACTTGAGATATAGTGGCAAGCACTGACTTCTCCTTTAATGCCATTGTTTTTTGAACAGGCTGTGAATAGGCAACTCTGGTCTTCAATATCCCATATCTGCAAGGAAAAAAATTGAACCATACTAAAGAGAAACCATTGAAGCAGAGAGCCAGTGTGGTATAGTGGTTAAGAGCGACAGACTCTAATCTGGAGAACTGGGTTCAATTCTGCACTCCTCCACATGAAGCCAGCTGGGTGACTTTGGGTCAGTTACAGCCAGAGGTCGATTCGGGGGGGATCGCGGGGGATCGCAGTTCCCCCAGGTGAGGTGCGGGGACGGGGCACACGATGAAGTCCCGCCCCTTCTTCCGGCCACCCCCTGCTTCCAGCCTCATTCTGTTGCAGAAGGAGGAAGAAGCAGGAGGGTAAGTTAGCGTCCTCCCCCTCTGCCTGGCCGAGGCCACTTCATGTGGCCTCCGCAAGGACTCCCAACCCCATCCAGGAGCTTCCCCAAGGTAGCTGTGTTAGTCTGTTGCTGCAAAATAGTCCAAGAGTTCAAATAGCACCTTTAAGACTAACAAATAGCACCTTTAAGACTAACCTTTAAGACTAAGACTAACTGAGTGGTGGGTGTGGCCTTATGACACACTTTCGGTGATGTCAGGGGGTGTGGCATATGCTAATGAGTTATGCTAATGAGTTCCCCTAGCTCTTTTTCTACGAAACGACCCCTGGTTACAGCTCTTTCAGAGCTCTCTCAGCCCCCCCCAGATAAATCTAGCTCGCCACCTAGTGATGCATAACACTAAAAGAGCTAGAACTTCAGGCTGCCAGACAATCTTAGGATCTCCTGGCTACACTACATACAATGCCATACGATAATTATTTAATTACCATTGAAGCATGTGTGAAGCATACGGTAAGTAATTGTGAAGCATAACACACACAAAATGTATACTGACCTTAACCATGTTGTCAGTTGACATAGAAAATATTTTACTGTCTTCTTCAGATATGTAGACATAGAAAACCGGGGCCATATGGCTTCTAAGCATGCCTGTTGGCCTTCTGCAATATGATGAGAATATTATTTCATATTATTTAACTACACTTCTAAGCTGCATTCTGACTCCTCAAAGCAGAATACAAAAACAGTAAATAAAAATATGATAAGGAAATATAGCGGCAACAACAAAAGACAGGACTTAGATAGTTCAAAATGTTTTCATTTTTTAAAAAAATATCCGTATCTGCAAGGTAGATTTCATAAGGCAGGCCATTCCAGTTCTGGGGCTATCACTAAAAAGGCCCTGGCAGGGGAGGTCTTAGCGACTCTGGGAAAAGTTCTATTGTGGAAACCCAGAATTACTGCCACCCCAATGCTTGACACCCCTCCAGGCCCTGCCAAGGCCAAGCAAGGGGTGGCCCTCACCCAGTGTGGGGTAGGTAGAAGCTACAGTTGCCGCTACGAGCCTGCTACCCAAGTCCTAGATCAGGCAGGTATGAGCAATGGCAGGAACATTCTCTTCTTCTTCTCTCCTCTCTCTTGGGGAGGCAGGGCCATGGGTGATCTATGATAGAGGTTGATAAAATTATGCATAGGGTGGAGAGAGTTGACAAAGAGACATTTTTCTACCTCTCCCAAAATATTAGCACTTGAGGGCATCCAATGAAGCTGATTGGCAGTAGATTCAGGACAGGCAAAAGGGAATACTTTACACAGAGGGTGCGTTCAGACGGGGCATTTGCAACGGAATAGGTGCCGGTTGGAATCGGTGTACTTACCGGCGTTCACACGGCGAACATCTGCCTTCCGTCCCTAACCGTTGCAAAGAGTTTTACACCGTCGTATTCTGCCACTAGGTCCCCAAGTGGTGGTATCCTGAGTACAACGGTTGTAATTGCTTTACCCCCCATCTGATCGCTCTCCACCGTTGCAGAGCCACTTCCGAAGCCTGAGGCTTCCGATTTTCGCCCACCATTTTTTAAAAGTTCAGCGATATGCGCTTGGGCGAAGCTTTGCCCTGCCGTTTGTTTAAAAAAGAAAAGAAAAGGTCCTTAGTTTAACGTTTCGGAGGAGTCCTGGACTTCAGGGAGGCCAGTTTGGTCTTTAAACATTAAAGGTAATTTCTTACCTTTAAAGTTTAAATGTAAGATGGGTTTTTTTCGCATGCGCAAAGATCGCCATTCTGTGGATGGCTGCCTATGCACATGCTCAAACTGAGTTGTTGTTTTTTTTAAACCGCCGACGCCCGCTGCATGTGAATGGGCATACAGCGATGGGCTCCGCAGACAGGAGGTAAGTGTGATCACGTTTCAGCCGGCATAAACTGCACCGGTTCCAACCGGTACAGTTTATGCCGGCTGAAACGCCACGTCTGAACGCACCCAGAAAGTGATTAAAATGTAGAATTCCATGGATCATCCGGCTTCTTCCTTTCATGCCCCCATGTCTTCTTCCTACGTTCTCAAGTAGACCTTTACTTAGGTGGGGCCTGGAGATCTCCTGGAATTACAACAGACCTCCAGATAACAGAGTTCCCTCGAGAAAATGGCTGCTTTGCAGGTTTGACTGTATACTACGGTTGCCAGGCCCCTCCTGGCAACCAGCGGGGGACTGGGGGAGACTTTTCAGGAGCAGGAAGGAGGCCCAGCCGACGTGCAGCGATGTGCCCACATAACTGCCCACATGACCCAGAAGTGACATCATCATGTCAGGGAAACGCTCCGGTATTTGAGCAAAACCTCTATGGTAATTTGGCTTCTACCTCATGTCATTATCCAAATACCAGAGCATCACCCCAACATCCCCAACATGATGATGTCACTTCCTGGTCACGTGGGCAGTGATGTAGGTGCATCACTGCACATCAGCTGGATCTCCCTCTTTTGGGGGGTAAGTTCCCCCCTGCTGGCCAGCTGATTATCAGTGGGGCCTGGCATTGGGGGACCCCCACCTCCAGCAGGGGGGGTCTGGCAACTGTACATTATACTCTTTTGAGGCCCCTTCCCCAGACCCTTCCTCCTGAGCCTGTACTCCCAAAATCTCCATTAATTTCCCAACCCTGGCCTTTACTGAGCAAGTCAGTAGCAAAAAGTCTGTGTTCCCTGGTTATAACTGTGGGCCTGACACTCCCTAATTAAAAAAAAGAACATTAAGAAGAGCCCTGCTGGACCATACCATTGGTTCATCCAGTTCAGCATCCTGTCTCACACAGCAGCCAACCAGTTCCTCTGGAGGGCCAACAACAGGTTGTAGAGGCCAAGACCTTCCCCTGGTGCTTCCTCCTGGCTCTGGGATTCAGAGGTTTAGTGCCTCTGAATGTGGAGGTTCTCCCTCAGTCACCATGGCTAGTAGCCACTGATAGACCTATCCTCCATGAATCTATCTAATCTCCTTTTAAAGCTGTTTATTCCTGTGGCTATCACTATATCCTCTGGCAGTGAATTCCACATTTTACTCACTGTTTGTGTAAAGAAGTATTTGTCTATCCTGAATCTACTGCCCATAAGCTTCATTGGATGCCCTTTAATAAATAAATAAATAAATAAATATAAAAAATGTCTCTTTGCCAACTCTCTCCACCGCATGCATAATTTTATAAACCTCTATCCTGTCCACCCTTAGTCATCTCTTTTCTAAACTGAAAAGTCCCAGACTCTTCAGCCTTTCCTCATAGGGAAGGTGCTCCAACCCCCTCATCACCTTGGTTGCCCTCCTCTGTACTTTTTCCAGCTCTGTGATGTCCTTTTTGAGATATGCTGACCAGGAGGACAAAACTGATGCAGCTGAGCTACTGCTGCTCCTAGGCCTGCTCCTCTGTTCCCCCTTCCCTTCCCCCATCTTCAAAGTAAGATAAGGTGATATATTTCTTTGTATCATTCATTACCACCAGCCGCCCTGAGCCTGTTCGCGGGGAGGGTGGGGTATAAATACAAAAACAAATAGATATAAAATAAAATCTCAGGTCCAGAGCTGTAATTATATTCTAGGATTTTCCCCCCCTGAAGCGTCCATGGATTTTACTTCCATTTACAGATCCATCTATAAAACATTGTAAAAGAAAACCAGAGACTACTACCTGTCCTAAATAAATATGTTACCTTACACATTTTTATAGAGAGTGAAATGGGCACAAAGCCCTCCCAATCATAACACCATCTGCAAAAATATTGCTGCAGTAATGTAATAACATCCTACCCAGGCATATAAGGATTCCACATTCGAATGATTCGATCCATCCCGCCTGTTACTATGAGGTTGCTCTTTTTACTGAGAGCAAATGTTTTCACCCCTTTGTGGACTCGAAAAACGATCTGATCCCCCTCGGCTCGACTAGAGGGAGCTCCTAGGCTTGCCTGCCATTTCCTTGCCTTCAAATCCTTCCTGTGTTCTTTTATTTCTTTCATCTGTTGTTCAATATTGGTAGCTCCGACAACACAGCCTGCAGAAGGACACGAATTCTGAATACACTATTCAGTCTCAAGTTCAGTGCAGTACACTCACACAGAACAAACACAGTATGTTCCAGGACTGGGAGCTACCAAAAATATTTTAATTAAATATGAAAACAGGAAAGAAACTATTGCAGTAACTGACTCTGTACCATTCTCTGTGTTCTAAATAAGATAAAAGAACTTAGACACACATTCCTCAGTGGTTACCATAGAAATTAGCAGAAGATTCACAGCGGTGGATGGATCTGCAAAGTCTGAAGGATGACTACATTTCAAAGACAGGGAAGGCAGACTGGAAAGAACATCCTGGCCTTGGTTGCCGGGACTACCATGGCTACTCCTGCCCCCAGTTGCCACTGCTGTCGTCAGGGCACCTACAACTCCTAGCCACCCTCACATTGAAATGGTGCTTTAAAATTGCAACTGTACCAATTTATAAAAGTTGCTTTAAACAAGAGACTTGCCCTAATATACTGAATACAGTGCTTTAATTATACCACTATAATATAGGTAGAAAGAGAAGAGACATTGTGTATTAGACAACCTCACACAAACATAAATAAACCATCCCCTGGGATGTAAAAGCAATAATGTAATTACCTATCACCAAGGCTGTAGGCTCATGGCTTGAGGCAGAAATGATTGCTTTCATAGAATCATAGTAATTGAGCTAAAAAGACAGAAGAAAATATATTTATTGTCCAAATGGTACAAAACATTGGTAACAAAGGAGATTTTACTCCTTCGAGTAACAGTTTGATTCACAAAGTGAGAGGAATTACTTAGACATACAAATAACATTTAAAAATATCTGTCTCAGTGTGGTTTCAGGGGCACGGTGTTGCAGTTTGTGTTCTGACATGCCCTGAGGAGGGCCTGCACAGTTTGTTTAAAGTGTCTTCAAACCATTTCTCCCCTCCCTCTCCCCAAGCCAGTATAGCAGCTGTTCTCAAGAAACTGTTTCCCAGCTGCTTTTGTGCTTTCAAACCCTTGACAGTCACAGGCCCAACCTGTAATTTCACTGCTTGTGATCAACCCATTTTCCTCAGCCAGCATGCTGTGCTCAACGGGAGTGCGAAACTAGTTGTCATCTTGCTAATTTCAGCTTGCTATCTCTGCTGTTTTGCTTCCCTTTGGGAACTGTGCACATTGTTGAATACATTCCCTTTCCCCATTCAACTAAAACGCCTGTTGCCGTGTTCCTACCTGCATCACCAAACGAATAATCCCCTGCTCTAAGAGAATCTACCGGGGCGGGGGGCGGGGGAGAATCTATAAGAAAATAAACAGTGCCATTGACGTTCTTTTTGGCTTTTCTATTCGATTTTAGAACCAACACTATTTAGTGTTATGAAAATGAAGAAAACCCAACAATCCAGTAATGAGACTACTATAAGGAGAAAGTACTACACAGTACAGACAGTGTTACAGGGCAATAACAGGACAACAGAAGCCCAGCTTCTGGGTAAGTAGTACTACAGTTCACTGTACAATAGATAAAAAGAAATCAATCATTCCCTGGTACACAAAACGGTGCAATGGTAGTTCTGTCAGGGCTAAACTAGATGTGACGGCATCCATGAGTCTGACCCATGGATACTGCTGCCATTTTCAAGGACTGAAATGGTCAACACTCATCCCTCATGGCCATTTTGACACTTGAAAAGGTACATGGTGGGGGAGAGACAAGAGTGCCTCAGCCCGTGTAACAAGGATGAAGTTGGTTCCTTATTCCCAGTTCCTTATTCATTCCTTATTCACGTCTTATTCATGAATTCATCCAAAAACACTGAGGAGAGTTTGAAAGCTCTGAACCCCAAAATAAGATTTGGACCCCCAAACTTCATACACACCCATGTTCAGTGAACTCTCCCCTTCGAGGGGACATATGTTGTGTCCTGGTCCAAAGCACGGTTCTGTGCCAGCTGCTCCAAAGTGAGGCACCCCCAGGACAATCGCACAAGCAGATACTGGGGCCAAGCTGTACCCCAAAACAAGCTTTGGACCACCGCAACTGAAGCATCCCCACACTCTGGAGACTGTCCCCTGGAAGATGACATACAGTGATGCCCGGTCCAAACACTGGTTCCGGCGCCACGAACTTCCATAAGGAGTGCCTCACAGAGGCCAGTATTACAAAGAAGATTTGAATAAGGAAGTGCCCCCTGAACCCAAAATAAAGATTGGACCATCACATGTCATACACTCCCATGTTCAAAGGACTCTCCCCTTCGAGGCAACATATGCCATGTACTGGTCTAAAGCGCGGTTCTTGTGTCAGCTTCTCCAAAGTGTGGTGCCCTAGTACAATCACACAGGCAGACACTGGGGCCAGGTTGCACCCCGAAACAATCTTTGGACTACCCCAACTGACACATCCTCATGTTCTGGAGATTGTCCCCTGCAAGATGACATACAGTGATGCCCAGTCCAAACACTGGTACTGGTGCCACGAGCTTCTATTCGGAGTGCCTCCCAAAGGCCTGTATTACAAAGAAGATTTGAATAAGGAAGAGCCCCCTGCACCCAAAATAAATATTGGACCACCACATGTCATACACCCACATGTTCAGTGGTCTCTCCACTTCGAGGAGACATATGACGTGTTCTGGTCCAAAGCACCGCTCTTCAAAGTGCAGCTCTTCTACCAGCTCCTCCAAAGTGTGGTGCCCCAGGAAAATCACACAGGCAGACAGTGGGGCCAAGCTGCACGCCGAAACAATCTCTGGACCACCCCAACTGACACAACCCCATGCTCTGGAGACTGTCCCCTGCAAGATGACATAGAGTGATGCCTAGTCCAAACACTGGTTCCAGTGCCATGACCTTCTTGTTGGAGTCCCTCACAGAGGCCTGTATTACAAAAAAGATTTTCATAAGGAAGTGTCCCCTGTACCCAAAATAAAGATTGGATCACCACATGTCATACACTCCCATGTATAGCAGACTCTCCCCTTCAAGGGGACATATGCCATGTACTGGTCCAAAGTGCAGCTCTTGTGCCAGCTGCTTCAAAGTGTGGTGACCATAGGACAATCACACAGGCAGACACTAGGGTCAAGCTGCATGCCAAAGCAATCTTTGGACCACCCCAAATGACACATCCCCATGCTCTGGAGACTCTACCCCTAATAACCCTAAACCCTAAGCCTAATAACCCTAACCATAAACCGAGTAACCCTAACCCTAATAACCCTAACGCTAACGACCCAAACCCTAAACCTACTACCCATAACCCTAATAATCCTAACCCTAACTCTAATAGCCCTTACTCTAACCCTAATAACCCTAACCCTAAAACCCCTAACCCTATTAACAGTAACCCTAATAACCCTAACCCTAATAACACTATCCCTAATAACCCTAACCCTAAAAATCCTAACCGTATCCCTAACCCTAATAATTCTAACCCTAATAACCCTAATCCTAGTAACCCTAACCCTAATAACAACAACCTTAACCCTAACAATCCTACCCTAACCCTAAAAAAGCCTAACCCTAACCATCCTAACCGTAATAACCCTAACCCTAACCCTAATAACCCTAACCCTAATAATCCTAACCCTAACCCTAGAAACCCTAACTCTAATCATAATAACCCTAACCCTAATAATCCTAAACATAACCCTACTAACGCTAACTACCCTAACCCTAGTAACACTGACCCTAATAACCCTAACCCTAATAACCCTAACCATAACAACCCTAACCCTAACAACCCTAACCCTAACAACCCTAACCCTAACAATCCTAACCCTAACAATCCTAACCCTAACCCTAATAACCCTAACCCTAACAAACCTAACCCTAACAAACCTAACCCTAATAACCCTAACCCTAACAATCCTAACACCCTAGTAACACTAACCGTAACCCTAACATTCCTAATCCTAACTCTAACCCTAATAATCCTAACTCTAACCCTAAGAACCCTAACTCTAATGGCATATGCAAATAAATTATGCTAATGAGTTATGCTAATGAGCTCCTGCACCTCTTTTTCTATGAAATCACCCCTGGACATATGCCATGTACTGGTCCAAAGCACGGTTCTTGTGCCAGTTGCTCCAAACTGTGGTGCCCCCAGGACAATCACATAGACAGACAGTGGGGCCTGGCTGCATTCCAAAACAATCTTTGGATGACCCAAACTGACACATCCCCACACTCTAGAGACTCCCCTGCAAGATGATATACAGTGATGCCCGGTCCAAACACTGGTTCTGATGCCACAAGCTTCTATTCAGAGTTCCTCCCAGAGGCCTGTATTTCAAAGAAGATTTAAATAAGGAAGTGCCCTCTGCACTCAAAGTGAGGTTTGGACCGCCACACTATATACACCCCCATGTTCAGTGGACTTTCCATTTTGAGTGGACATATACTGTTTCCTGGTCCAAAGCACGGTTCTTGTGCCAACTGTTCCAAAGTGCGGTGCCCCCAGGACAATCACACAGGCAGACACTTGGGCCAGGCTGCACCCAAAAACAATCTTTGGACCACACCAAATGACACATCACAATGCTCTGGAGACCGTCCCCTGCAAGGAGACATATAGCAGCACCCGGTCCAAACTCTGGTTCTGGCAGATGTTTCAGTTGGGGTGGGCCAAAGATTGTTTTGGGGTGCAGCCAGGCCCCACTGTTTACCTGTGTGACTTCCCTGGGGGCACCTCACTTTGGAGCAGCTGGCACAAGAACCGCCCTTTGGACCAGGGCACAGCATATGTCTCCTCGAAGGGGAGAGTTCACTGAACATGGAGGTGTATGACATGTGGCAGTCCAAACCTTATTCCAGGATGCAGTGGGCAAACAGTCAAACCAGTTCCTTATTCAAATCCTTTTTTTGAAATACAGGTTTCTTGGGGGCAACCAAAATAGAAGCCTGTGGCTCCAGAACCAGTATTTGGACCAGGCTCCACTGCATGTCATCTTGCAGGGGATAGTCTCCAGAGCATGGTGATGTGTCATTTGGGGTGGTCCAAAGATTGTTTTGGGGTGCAGCTTGGCCCTAGTGATTGTCCTGGGGGTGCCTCACTTTGGAGCAGCTGACACAAGAACCGTGCTTTGGACCATGACACAGCATATGTCCCCTCGAAGGGGAGAGTTCGCTGAACATGGGGGTATATTAAGCTTGGGGGTCCAAATCTTATTTTGGGGTTCAGAGCTTTCAAACTCCCCTCAGTGTTTTTGGATTAATTCATGAATAAGACGCGAATAAGGAATGAATAAGGAACTGGGAATAAGGAACCAACTTCAGCCTCATGCCCGTGTGGTATTTTTAATTCTTTTAAAATGACAGTGGCGTAATTCCTGGAGATTTGAGGGTGGAGCCTTGGGAAGGAACTCGGCACGGTATAATGCCACAGAGTCTATCCTCCAAAGCAGCTGTTTTCTCCATGGGACCTGATCTGATCTGTGCAGTCTGCAGATCAGTTGTAATTCCAGGAGATCTCCAATCTCCACCTAGAGGTTGACACCCCCAATCTATGGGTTGGATCCATGGATCGCCATCATGTCAGTTTCTGAGTTTCACATGAACATCTAAAGCCATCCTTAGCCTTCATAGAAGGGACGGAGCAGATGGTGATGCAAGATGGTGATGCCTTTGGTCCTAGAGTAGTAAAAATGGGTTGGAAAACATAGGCATTAAAAACCCATTTTTATCCTTCCTGAGTTTGCTGAAAAGATAAAATTGATGTGAGGAGAATCGTCATGTATGCTGTACTGAGATCCATGGAGGAAGGGCAGGATAAGATTCATCAGCTGATAGATGCAGCAATGAAAATATGGAGTTCCGGCAAGACATGTTGTCCACTGTCTCCGCTGAGCTCAGAGCCAGAAAGGCATTATAGGAATTGGGGGGGAAACTTAATCAGCAGAATTGTGCAGGAATTATTGCTTCAGCCTGTAAGAAAATCTGCATTCATACTGCAGGGCACCTTTAAAAAAAAAAATTAAACATGGCTCTAGGTTCAAAGTAGACAAGATATTGAGAGATTCACAAACCACTAGGCAGCTGAATTATGCATTCTCTTCTCTTCTATAATGTACTGATTTGTAGGATATTGTTTTTACCTGAGCAACCCAATCTCCGTGAACTTTCCAGCGAATATAAGTGACATTTGGAGACAAAGCAGCATGCTCAAGGCTTACATGAGGAAGATGTTCCATTTTTGGTAACTTATTCCATGTCCTAGGGGGAGGGGAAACAGGTGAAATTATGTACATTCCATACATCATCTACATCCCAGAAAAATCCCAACTGCTTTATTACTTTATTACTTTATTTATTTATTTAAAATTTATTAGCCACCTTTCTACCTTGCAGAACTCAAGGCGACTCACAATATAAATAAAACAACAATGACAAAAAACACATAAAAGGCCACCATTTTAAATCTCCAATTAGGACTGCCAATAAATAAAAACTAAATTAATCAAATGCAGCCCTTAAAAAAAAAGCCCTGTCTTCAACTCCTGGCCTCCTGATGATTGAAAATGAAGGGGGGGGGGCACAGGCACATCCCCCTGGGGACGTTGTTCCATAATTGTGGGGCTGCCACCAAAAAGGCCCTCTCCCGTGTGTCCACCAAACGAGCTTCTTTGGTGGGACAGTCAGCCTTTTTAGGGATCAGAGTCTGCCTACAGCTGCAGTCCTATGCAAACATACTTGGGTGTGAGTCTTTCATCTGTGGCAGGAAAAATGAGCGAAGCTCTTGTGGCATAATTTAGTGTTATTCCAGCACAAATTGATGCTAGAATAAAATGTTGTTTGTCTTTAAGGTGCAGTTAGACACCTGGTTATTTGGGGACTCTAGTCATCAAAAGGATAAATGGGGTTTTTTTTTAGAAACTGTGTTAGTCTTTCGGGTGCCGCAAACCTCCTATTGCAGCCAGCAGGGCCCCTGATGGGGCTGTGATGCAGATTACCTTTCTCTAGGCAGAGTGGGCCTGAGTCCACCTCTGCACAGTTCATCCTTGCAAGAGATCATTCCCCCCCTTTCCTTATCAGGGAGTCCCTGGCCAACCCACCACTTTGCGACTGACATTCACATTTCCAAGATAAGGGAAGAATCAATGGCTGGGGCCTTCCCTTTGGGCTTTGTCTCAGGAAGAGAAAAGCTAGGCTAGATCAGGTGGCTTTAAGGCACTGTGTGCCCATAGTCACAGTGGGGCATTTTGGGGGCCACACCCCCTTAATTAAAAGCCAGGCCCCACAAATCCTGCGTACGTCTCCACTTCTAGTTGCAGGTAGCCAAGCTTCTCCCTGCTCCACCCCTGATCACTTTGTGTTTTTCACATCTTTAGAGCTACGCTGCATTTGGCCACAGCTCCCAAACCTTCCCTTGCGCATGCAATGCAAGAGGGAAATGCAAGTCACATGCTGAGGCTGAGGTATAAATCTCCCAAACCCGCCACCAGCATGGAATTCCCACCAGATTTGCTTGAGATAGCTTTTTCGTCCCCAATGAGTGGTGGGAGATAGGGCTGCCAAGTCCCCCCGGGGGGTGGGGAAACCCCCGCCCCAGAGGCCCGTTCCCCGCCGCCGGTGGATCAGGCCCAGGGGGGAACCCCATATGTTTCCCCCTTGGATGGTCGTGGCCCCGCCCCCAGCATGCCCGGCGTCATAGCGTCACTTCCTGGTGATGTGCGTGCGGCGCGCACGCACACATAGGATGCCGCTCCCGAAGATTTTCAACTTGGCAACCCTAGTGGGAGAGGAAGCATCTGTGCTAAATGTAAGCAAGCCAAGCCCCAGCAGCCGGGCTCTTTGGTACATGGGGGGAGTCCTCCCTCAGGGATGGAGACAACGTGCACCCAGGGTGGGCTGCCCTCACCACCCCACCCTTGGTACACTGCTGCTTAGTAGTCAGTCATCAGGATACTTATCGTAAATGGTTGTGACAGAGTAAAAGACTAGAAGCAAATTAGGAAGCAAAGATCAGAATTTGAAGTAAACATATTTGAGATTAGCAAAGCAAAGGGGTTTAGGATTGGTGTCTGAATGGACAATCCACCATTGTCCACAAGGACAATCCTTGTTTCGCAAATTATCAGTTAATGTGAAGTAGTGAAAGGTATGGCTACTTATGTTCTCAATTTAAATGTGCAAAATTTAAATACTTGCCTTAGGAGTTCACCCACAGACCTCAAGAGCAAAATATTGACACATCCCTGCAACAACAACAAAAATTTAAAGTGTGTTTTTAAAATATGTAGTTTTGCAGCTACAGAACACAGTTACAAGAAAGACTTCTATTTCTCTGGACATTCTATTTCTTTCAGGAGGTGACTTTTTTGATTTGTTGAGGTTTACATCGTTCTCCTTTCCTCCATTTTATCCTCACAACAATCCTGTGACATATATTAGGCTTAGACTTGGACCAAGATCACCCAGTGAGCTTCCACAATAGAGTGGTGGTTTGAGCCTGGGACCCATAGTTCTTAGGCTGAAACTCTAATAACTACATGACAGTGGCTTTCATGGATAGCTGCTTTTGAACAGTAGCAAGCAGTTAGGCCTGGATGAGTCATGCAAGTCATGTGGTAGCAAGTAGCCCAGTGGTTCCTTCTGGCCCTGACCCTAATGATTCCTCCCCCAGAAGCCAAAATAGTCCTGGAAAGGGCCCTGCCCCCTCCCCCTGTATTTTGCTGACAGAAACCAAGGCTTGAAGGCTGGCAATATTTGTGGTTCCCTAGCAAGCTCTATAATGGCTACTGAGGGGGCATTTGTTTCTTAAAGGTATAGGTGTAGCTTCTATTATTGGGGGGGATTAACCCCCACAATGTTTGTTTGTTTTTGTATTTAGATTTCAAATTTTTCTGCAGGCCTGAGCTTTTCTGTTTTGTTTGTTCGTGGATTGAATTTCTGGATCTAAGTACCCACAGATTTTGTTATGTGGAGACATAGATATATTGATAAGTGGGGTCCCCATAAGGACTTGTGGTGGTACCTCATTTTGCCTTGTATCATACTCCCCATACTATTTCCTCTTTCCTTCTTCTTGGCAGCTCCCATATACTCTACTCCTTCCTTCTCTCCTTTCCATCCATCAAACATCTCTGACCCACTAATCTTCAGCTTTATTAATTATTTAATTTATACTCTGCCTTTCTCCCCAACGAGGACCCAAAGCAGTTTAAACCATTCTCCTCTCCTCCACTTTATCCTCATAATAACCTTGTGAGGCAGGTTATATTTAGAATGAGCAACTAGACCAAGGTGGTCACCTATTCCTGGCAAAGTGAGAATTTGAACTTTGCTCTCCCAGATCCTGCTAACCTGAGTGAGTTGTGCAAATTGTATGGTAATAAGTCACCTGGCGGTTGCTGCCAGGCCTGGCCCCAATGAAGTCTTTCTCCAGGGCAGGAGAGAAACAGGGGGACCTGAAAAGCCAAAACAGCTCTGGAAAGGCCTCTGCCCCTTCCACTGCCTTTTACTGATAAAAATCAAGTTTGGAAGGCTAGCAATATTGCTGTGGTTACCTCGCAACTCCCACAATAGCCACTGAGATCTTAGAGAGCATCCATTTCTTAAAGATATAGACACCACTTCTGTCTGTATCCCCGATAGTGTTTTTTCCAGATTTCAGATTTGTCTGCAATACTGGTGATTTTCTCAGGTTTGTAGAAATATTTGGCTTGTCTGTCCATGTTCTCAGTCTCTGGATTTAAGTATCCACAGATGGGGCCATGTTGAGAATTAGGTATACTGATAAGAAGCTATTAGTAAATGGACACATGATTTAGTCATGTCAGGAAAAATAAAGTATATTAAAATTTTAAGACGGTTTGGCAAAATTACTGAGGGACAGATTGAATAAATCAAAGGTAACACCTAGGTTACAAAATTCAGAGGAGGAGTGAATAGGAAGAACGATAAGGACTTGGGGAAATATTGGGAATTTTTTTTTGCTGAGATTATTTGGAGATGATGTTGAGTTATCTATGGATGTGGTAGCAGAGAGACACGCTTTTGGCAGAATGGAAGAGGATAATGTAGGCATAGACAGATAAAATTATAAACCATCCACAGAGAAGTGATAGCAAAGACCACATAAGGACATAAAGATAGAATATAAACAGTACAAAAACAGAGAACTTCCTCCATTATAAGGAGCTTTGAAATAAAAGGCAAATGTTAAGCTTCTTGAGTCAAGCTTTTAGACACACACACAGAAACACACACATCTATATCTTTAGCTACATGTATGTGTATTTATTTAGATGAATAGCAAATGCTCTGTATTTATATGAATAGCCTTTGATATTCAAGCCTTTTATATCTTTATCTTCTCTTATCCTCCCCAACAATACTTCCAAAATCCATATGAACAGTAATGGGGATAAGGGACAACCCTGTCTTGTTCCCTTTTGTACTTTAAAATATGGAGTTAATTCTTTATTCACATTCACTGCCGCCTTTTGGTCCGAATATATTGCCTTGATCATATTTATGAAAGATTGACCAACATCTATTTTCTCTAATACTTGAAACATAAAATCCCAACAGTACTCATACCTGATCATCGCCGTAAAGAATCATACATTCGTCAGGATTTGTATTGCTGAATTGGTGGTGTGAACAGAGAGGAAGAAAAATTAAGTATTACTAATATCCAGTGTTTCTGTGTTACTCATAACTACTTTCTCTGTGTATATATAAATCCACATAATATATATGTACACATTTTTAAGGGGGATTTGTTGTTTTAGGAATTTTTACCCGAAAGTGATTTACTGGCTTGCCCAAGATTGCAGTCCTGAAACTCCTGGTCAGCACGGCACATCATCATAACCCATTGTGATTCCCAGTGCTCCTCAGACACAAGCATGGGAATTCTCAGGACCTGTAAATGTGTATTCCCCTGTTCACTAGCAGTCATTGAGCAGAGGGTTGATCATGTGTGCTACAGCCATTGGAAATGGTTGTATGTGAGATTATGAGAGACTGGCTGGGGTATGGGATCTGGGATAAATCATTCACATAAACAAGCCATTGCAATGCTGCAGTAACTAAGGTGTTTTCTACACAGGGACAGGAAGGTGTTATTTCTCCATTGCTGCTGAGGCTGACTTTACTGTACAGCGGGGGGGGGGATAAGTACAGTGGTGGTGAGCCCATCATTGTTTACTTTATTATTTATTTATACTTTATAATTTATTTACCAATTTTCTACTTAAGAGTCAAAATGGATTGCATGGCATAAAACAATGTAATTGAATAGCATGAGAGGCCTAATAAGCATTGCAATAGGACTAGGATTACAAAAACTAGAAGAGTGCAAAAAATTATTAGGAGAAGAAGAGATTGGATGTATACCCCACCCTTCACTTGGAGTCTCAGAGCAGCTTACAAACTCCTTTCCCTTCCCCACAACAGACACCCTGTGAGGTAGGTGGGGCTGAGAGAGCTGTTTCGAGAACTGCTTTTTCAAGAACAGCTCTGACAGAACTATGGCTTGCCCAAAGTCATCCAGCAGCAGCAAGTGGAGGGGTGAGGAGTCAACCCCAGTTCTCCCAAGGTATAGTCTGCGTACTTAACCACTACACCAAACAAGCATACTATGTCCAGCAATGTTGAAAATGAAATTTCTCCAAAATTAAAACAATGCTGTAAGTAGTTCTTTTTTTTTTTTTTGGTAAA
>NW_015162028.1:249498-251638 GCF_001447785.1 Gekko japonicus | reverse complement strand
GATGTGTGTGTTTATCTCTTGTTTATTTATTTAGAGACCTCTGTAAGCTGCATTGTGTCTCTTTGGGAAAGAAAAGGGAGATGAAAATGAAGGCTTGTGGAAGCATGCTTATTTTTTTTCTGTTTTAGTGGTTTGAACTAATCATTGCTACAGCATGTTTAATTGGAGAGCCATGGGCTTTTTCATGTCCAGGAGAGGCATATATATGCATGCCTCTCCTTTTATTTACTGGGCTATGAAGTATGAAGCTTAATAGTCAACATGATAATGATTCGGGATGGGCACGAACTGGAAAAATTCGGTGCATTGTCTGAACCACGAACTGAACTGAATGGGGAAGTTCATTCGCAAACTGAACCAGTTTGTGGTTCGTGGGGCCACAAACCCTGTTTAAAGGGACTGCAGTCCCTTTTAACAGGGTCTCCAGACAACCTGAAAAACAGCTGAGAGGCGGGGAACTGTTTTTCACTCAGCTGTTTCATTTTCTTATGCAGTCCCTTTAAGGGACTGCACAAAACCCAAAAAACAACTGAGCAGTGGTTAGGCACTCGCTCAGCTGTTTTTGCGGCTTTCACGGGGGACAGAAAGCAGGAGATTAAAGGGACTCAGAGTCCCAGCTTTCTGATCTATTCACAAACTGCCACAAACTGCTTTAAATGTTTTTGGACATTCGTGATGGTAGACCCATCACAAACTTCAGTTCACAAACCACGAACAGGTCAATATTCCGACAAATCTTGCTGTTTGTGCCCACCCCTAAGTATGATAATTATGATTATAATTATATATTATGTGATGTTGTTCTTGTTGATGGGGATCATGTAAGGATATTGGCATGCCTAAGGCCACTTACGGACTTTGTGTCAGAGGCCAGACATGAATGATTGGACTTTATGTTCATGCCAGCTCACGCTGACTCTGTTCAGATGTACAGTTGGTATTTCAGCTTATATCTTACAATCTGCAAACTTATTTCACCTTCAGGGTATAATGCCATGGGACCGCACATTAACACACATTTATTCATTTATCAAATCTATATCCCGCTCCCTCTTCCCCGAATGGAATTTGGGGCATCTAGCAGCATATAAAATGGACTCAATAAGGACAATGCAAAAGATACAATAAACTTTGAAAATATAACATGATTAAAAATCTATCCCCATTAAAATCTATCCTGCTTGATTGTGGATAGAATCTATGATTCTATTATTCTATCCACTATCAAGCAGGATAGGGTGGATGGATGGTGAAGACCCAGCTGAAACATACGGGAGGTGGTGGATGCTCCTTCGCTGGACATTTTCAAGCTGCCTGGTGGATCACAATTACACAAAGGCCACCCCAAAAAGAGCAGTCTTGCATTCCCTGTGAAACATAGGACGGTCCCACAAGGCATGTACTCCTTAGGCAGCTGGTTCCACAGGACAGGGGACACTACTGAGGAGGCCCTCACCCTTGTTGACACAAGGCGGACAGTTCATGAACCAGGAACCTTCAATAAATTGTGAATCAGACCTATGGCCCATCTAAGCCACGACTGTCTAATCAGACTGGCAGCAGCTTTCCAGGGTCTAAGGCAGGGGTCTTTCACATCACTTACTGCCAGAACCTTTAACTGGAGATGCCGGGGATTGAACCCGGGACCTTCCGTATGCCAAGCAGAGGCTCCGCCACTGAGCCACGCCCCCTCCCCAAGTGGAACAGTCTGCCTCAGGAGGTGGTGGATGCTCCTTCGCGGGACATTTTCAAGCGGAGGCTGGACGACCATCTTTCAGGTCTGTTGCAGGTATGTAGGGCTATCTTTCAGCTATGCTCCTGCAGAGTGCACGGGGTTGGACTAGATGACCGGCAAGGTCCCTTCCAACTCTAACATTCTATGATTCTATGATTCTAAGTACAGTTAGTATTTCAGCTTTTATTATATTTACACTTTCTCCCTTCTTTGGGGGGGGGGAATCTGGAATGAATCTTATTGTCCTTAGTGCATTCCTTCAAAGCAGCAGTGGCAGTGAATTGGACAAATGCTCCATACTATCCCAAGCAGACCGGCTGCCTGCCTGCCTGCCTGCCTGCCTGCCTTCCTTCCTTCCTTCCTTCCTTCCTTCCTTCCTTCCTTCCTTCCTTCCTTCCTTCCCTC
>NW_015162028.1:246333-249459 GCF_001447785.1 Gekko japonicus | reverse complement strand
CTCCTTCGCGGGACATTTTCAAGCGGAGGATGCACGTGCATCTTGTGGGTCTTTTGCAGGTATGTAGGGCTATCTTTCAGCTTGACGGTAGTTAGAAACGCCGAAATGTAGCAGAGACTCTGTTTAAGTATGTACAGAGTATTTACAGTTTATTTACACTGGAATATCTACACAGTCCCTTCTGAGTCCAACTCACTGTTCACTCCGACAAGGTGCTTCGCAGACAAACGATCCCACAAAGGAGATGAGTAGTGCTGTACAGTTCTCAGTACATATGTACATAGACCAATCAGGTTGCAGCAATTTGCATTACGCTGACTCATGGTGATTATGGCAGAGTCTGATGCAATCTGCCAGTCCCCTGACCCCTGACTGTCACTTCTAGATCAGACAGATCTAACACTGCTGCTCATGGCTGACTGACAGCTTGCCAGTACTATTACAAATACTGACACAGCTATGCTCCTGCAGAGTGCACGGGGGTTGGACTAGATGACCTGCAAGATCCCTTCCAACTCTAACATTCTATGATTCTATGATTCTAAGTACAGTTAGTATTTCAGCTTTTATTATATTTACACTTTCTCCCTTCTTTGGGGGGGGGGAATCTGGAATGAATCTTATTGTCCTTAGTGCATTCCTTCAAAGCAGCAGTGGCAGTGAATTGGACAAATGCTCCATACTATCCCAAGCAGACCGGCTGCCTGCCTGCCTGCCTGCCTGCCTGCCTTCCTTCCTTCCTTCCTTCCTTCCTTCCTTCCTTCCTTCCTTCCTTCCTTCCTTCCTTCCTTCCGTAATCCGCAAACATTAAAATTTTTTTAAAAACAGTGCCACCCTCTGAGAGCGAATCTGTTGAATTATGCAAGAGGAGGCCTCATATTTCAGCTCGAATGAGGAGAAGAAAAGTGATGTTGGGTATTAAGGAAACACGTCAGGTTCAGAGGTCTGTAATTAATCTTGTCAGCGCATGCCGGAGGCTAGACCGATGCACATGAAGGCGTCATCCTGGGACTACTCTCTCGTTTACTTGCCGAGCGCGGAGCCAAGAAGGAGCACGTGGGGACTGAACCCATTTCAGGGATCAGACAAGATTATAGTCATTTTTAATTTTTTTTTGCTCAACACTGTACCACTCCATCTACTTAAGAGCATTAAATGTTTAGCTAACAAGTTCATAAATATTGTAAAGGAAAACATGGGCGAGTGGAATACATTTTCATTAGCTGCTCCCCAAGAAAAGAAAAGCAGAACACACGAATCATGGCAAAGATACACTAAGGCATGTTTATATAGGATTTTTCTCAGTAATTGTTAGTTATGGGGCTATTTTGCCAGGACACGCACAAAGCAATTAGCACCACTAATTAAGCTTTGTTAAACAACGTGGCAGCAAAGGAAGCATGCTTATTTTTTTTCTGTTTTAGTGGTTTGAACTAATCATTGCTACAGCATGTTTAATTGGAGAGCCATGGGCTTTTTCATGTCCAGGAGAGGCATATATATGCATGCCTCTCCTTTTATTTACTGGGCTATGAAGCTTAATAATCAACATGATAATGATTCGGGATGGGCACGAACTGGAAAAATTCGGTGCATTGTCTGAACCATGAACTGAACTGAATGGGGAAGTTCATTCGCAAACTGAACCAGTTTGTGGTTCGTGGGGCCACAAACCCTGTTTAAAGGGACTGGAGTCCCTTTTAACAGGGTTTGCAGACAACCTGAAAAACAGCACGCGCGCGCACACACACACACACACACACACACACACACACACACACACATATATATTTGCCCTAGAAAACTAGGATCTAGAACCTAAAAAGGTAAGTCAAACTGAGTAGAGGGCCAACAATTAAAACTTAATGCATGAATAATGTGTAAAAATACATGTATTTATTTTAAAGAATTAAAAAACATACAGGGGCCCAATCGCAACTCATGTAAAAACTGCAAAATCATGCATACACAAGGGCCAATGGACTTGACCCTCTGCTCAGTTTGACTTACCTTTTTTAGGTTCTTGATCCCAGTTTTCAGGGTTACGTTTGTTTCCCTTTTTTGTTCATAGCAGAATTATAATGGGATGGAAGCTGCTCAGAGGACAAGAATTCTCCATAAGAACATAAGAAGAACATAAGAGACGCCAATGTTGGATCAGGCCAGTGGCCCATCCAGTCCAACACCCTGTGTCACACAGTGGCCAGAAATACCAGGTGCCATCAGGAGATCCACCAGTGGGGCCAGGACACTAGAAGCCCTCCCACTGTTGACCCCCCCCCAAGAAGAGCTCCGCTGGATCAAACAATTATCCATCTAGTCCAGCATCTTGTCTCACACGGTGACCAACCAGTTCCCCTGGAGGGCCAACAACAGGGCAGAGAGGCCGAGGCCTTCCCCTGAGGTTACCTCCCGGCTCTGGGATTCAGAGGATAAGTGTTTTTGAATGTAGAGGTTCCCCTCAGTTACCATGGCTAGTAGCCATCAATAGACTTATCCTCCATGAATCTGTCTAAATTCACTTTTAAAGCTGTTTGTTCCTGTGGCCATCACAACATTGGCAGCGATTTCCACATTTTAATCACTCTCAGTGCAAAGTAGTGTTTCCTTTTGTCTGTCGTCCTCTTCACAGCCCATGCCCCGCTCAAGACTCTAAGCAGTGTTGTTAACAGGGAGTCTCTTATTTCCTCTTGCTGGAGTGAGTGACTCAGAATGTCTAGACATTGGATGGTCACTACATCTTTCTTTCCCCCCCTTTATTTATTTATTGCATTTTCACATTATTACATGTAAAACAATACTGTTTTTAGTATATTATGAGTCTATGGAGCCAGTTTGGTGTAGTGGTTAAGTGCGCAGACTCTCATCTGGGAGAACCGGGTTTGATTCCCCACTCCTCCACTTGCACCTGGCTGGATGACCTTGGGCAAGCCATAACTCTGGCACAGCTGTTCTTGAAAAAGAGCCGTTTCCGTCAAGAGTTCTCTCAGCCCCACCTACCTCACAGGGTGTCTGTTGTGGGGAGGGGAAGGGAAAGGAGTTTGTAAGCCGCTCTGAGACACCTTTGGGTAGTGAAGGGCGGGGTATAAATCCAATCTCCTCCTCCTCCTCCTCCTCCTCCTCCTC
>NW_015162028.1:243520-245280 GCF_001447785.1 Gekko japonicus | reverse complement strand
CGGGGTGTGTCGCCTTATGACACACTTACGGTGATGTCTGGGGGTGTGGCCTTATGACACTTCCGGTGATGTCAGGGGGTGTGGCATATGCTAATGAGTTATGCTAATAAGTCCCCCTAGCTCTTTTTCTACGAAACGACCCCTGATTTTGAAGGGTGACCTCAAAGGATTACCAGGGTCATGACACAGAGGCAGGCAATGGCAAACCACCTCTGAAACATCTCTTGCCTTAAAAATAAGTCTAGCTCACCACATAGTGGCACATAATACTAAAAAAGAGCTAGAACTTCTGGCTGCCTATCTTAAAATCTCCTGGCTATTCTACACACAATGCCATACAATAATTATTATTAATGTAAGTTTTACCTTTTGCAATATACTTCTTGGGAGATTTATGTACTGTGCTCAATACCACACTTCTATGAGCGGGCAAAGTGTGCTATATTAACTAAATATCCCAATGCCTCTCTACCAAATTATCTCTGAAACAATCAAGGCACTTTCAGACACACACTGGATTATGCACTTTCAATTCACTTTCAATGCACTTCAGTGATCATTTGCAAGTGGATTTTGCTGTTTTCACTCGGTAGAATCCAGTTGCAAAGTGGACTGAAAGCGCATATTCAGCGTGTGTGAAAGTGGCATCAGTTTCTTTCCCTCCTTGTTTAGGAATCTGGAGTCTGTTTGGAACCAACTCTGTTGTGACCAGCAGAGGGATTCAAAGAGAGGAGGGGCAGGAAGTGAAGTTCTACAAAATGTCGATACTTCACTCTGGCACATGCTCAAAGGCACGCCATCACTTCTCCAGCCTTGCTACCCTTCTGCCATCGAAAGGGCTCAGGTTACAGAAGGGTGCCTAGAGGTAGAACAGAAAACGACAAAGAGAAATCAAAGAGAAGCTGAAATGGAGAGGACTGTACCTGGGAATTTCTGCATGCCAAGCAGAGGCTCTACCAATGATCCAGGGACCCACAGCCCTTCTATGCAAATTCAGGGCTCCTTCTGAAACAACGGGGAGCTGCAGTGGCTCAAGTGGTTAAGACGCTGAACTGCAGGCTGTGGAAGGTCGGTAGTTCAGCAGTTCGAGACCCGAGTGTGCCGCATGACGGAGTGAGCTCCTGTGTCTAGTTCCAGCTCCTGCCAACCTAGCAGTTCAAAAGCAAGAAATTGCAAGTAGATAAATAGGTACCACTTCGGTGGGAAGGTAACAGCGTTCCATGCGCCTTGGTGTTTAGTCATGCCGGCCAGATGACCACGGAAACGTCTTCGGACAGCGCTGGCTCTTCGGCTTTGAAACGGAGATGAGCACTGCAACCCTAGAGTCGGACTGGCTTTCGAGCAGGGGAAACCTTTACCCTTTACCTTACTGAAGCAACAGAAAGGATGGAGTTGCTGGGTCATACATGGTAGTTCAGGACTCCGTAAACGCTAGAGCAAGAAAAGAACCAAGGACAAAAAAAAATGTTTTGCTGCTCCTACCAGTTTGGTGATTTCCTTAACATTTAGATTTTATGGTGCTATGAAGCTTGGAACATCGTTTTCAACACCCTTTTCTGTGTTTATCAGATGTTAATTTGCCACTTTGAAGATTCTGTCCAGCTGTGATGACCTTATTACCAGAACTCGCTTCTCCCTCTGCCATCTGTCCGATTCAGGTCAGTTATATCTGCTGTTGTGCTCGTGTCAGGGGATCTTTGCTGGAGTCAGCTTGATAACAATCCTGCCCTTTAAAATGTTTTGGACTTTGACTGGGGTTC
>NW_015162028.1:240536-242958 GCF_001447785.1 Gekko japonicus | reverse complement strand
CTCCTCCTCCTCCTCCTCCTCCTCCTCCTCTTCTTCTTCTTTTACCTCACAGGGTGTCTGTTGTGGGGAGGAGAAGGGAAAGGAGTTTGTAAGCTGCTCTGAGACTCCTTTGGGTGGAGAAGGGCGGGGTATAAATCCAATCTCCTCCTCCTCCTCCTCCTCCTCTTCTTCTTTTCTTTTTTTTTATTATTTAAAAGCTTTATTTCCTCTCCTAAAAAGGAGAGATATTTTGCTTAGTTAGAAAGGGGGAGGTTATATAGTGGGATCAAGAGAAAGATGAGTGATGTTTTAACTGGTAAAGTTAATCTCTTAGTAAAATTAAAATTTTCTTCTTTGGCTTCTTCTGTGTGTTGTCAAACTTCTTTTTTCAAACCGGTTAAATGCAATGTCTAAGTTAGTATATTAGTAGTGTCCCAATGGTACTCCGCTAGCACTCTTCTTCTTTTCTTGATCCTGTACTGTCTGTATTCTTTTGCCCACTTCTGCGCTGTCATTTTTGTCACTCGTTTATCCCTATTGCTTTGCCCCCACCTTTCCGCATGTGTTTTTCTCCCTCTGGGACTACTACAGAGAGCAAAACACATTTTGGGGGGGAAAACCCTGAAGCAATAGGGACAAAAGAGTGACAGAAATGACAGTGCAGATCTGAGGCTCCTCAGTTGTGGTTTCAGCCCTCCATAACCCCATCTTCTGCTACTCTGGACAGCTCCGATGCTGAGTGGGTTTTACCTCTTCAGGAATCCTGAATAATTCCTCAACTGCTTCCCACATTATCATTTTTGCCACTAGGTTCTCCCTATTGCTTTGGGTGTGTCCCCCCCCCCCTTTCCACATGTGTTCTGCTCCCTCTGGGAACTACTAGAGAGGGTAAAATACATTGGGGGGGGAAGCCCTGAAGCAATAGAGACGAACGAGGGTTAAAAGCAATGTTCCCTCTAAGCTGTGGAGTCTTGTGAGCAAAAATTCTACTTTTTGAGCTACTGGCATTATAGTTGTGAGCGAGCGATTTGGCTGCTGCATAAATCAGTTTGCTTTAGAGCCATCCTTCCTGAGCTAAAACAAAAATGTGTGAGCCGGAGGATAAAAATTTGTGAGCTAGCTCACACCAACTCAGCTTAGAGGGAACTATGGTTAAAAGTGACCATGCGGAAGCCTGAGGATCAGGCTGTGGGCATATCCTGTGGTAATTCATTCTCAGCTGTTAGCCCTTAACCCTGTGACCCCCTTGTCTGGGGGGCAGAGCTGGCCTGTTTGGAAATGGGACACTGTTGCCATGTCACCACCTTGGGGACTCCCACAGTAGGGTTTTCAAGGTGTGAAATTTAACAGAGGAGGTAGAGATGTAGCAATCTTGAACTTCCTCAGTGGTCTCCCATCCAAGTACTAGTCAGGGCCAGCCCTGCTTAGTTTCTGAGACCTGACCATCTAGGTTATTTTTCATGTGTTCAAATAGGAGGAGGAGGAGTAGGAGGAGATTGGATTTATACCCCGCCCTTCACTACTCAAAGAAGTCTCAGAGGGGCTTACAATCTCCTTTCCCTTCCCCTCCTCACAACAGGCACCCTGTGAGGCAGGTGGGGCTCTTTCGAGGACTGCTCTTTCCAGAAGAAGCTCTGAGAGAACTTGTGACTGACCCAAGGTCACACCAGCTGGCTGCATGTGGAAGACTGGGGAACCAAACTGGGTTCTCCCAGATTAAGAGTCATGCAACCCACAAGAACAAAAGCCATGTGTCATGGGGACTATAGTCTGAAGGAGAACTGAGCGAAAACGCTGGCTGGATCCGGCCCCATGTTATTTGCCACACCAACGTAGCTCCAGCTGCTACTCTGATCCACTGAAGGAGAATCACAGAATCACAGGATCACAGAGTTGGGAAGGGGCCTCCCAGGCCATCTAGTCCATCCCCCTGCTCAGTGCAGGATCAGTCTAGAGCATCCCTGACAAGTGTTTGTCCAGTGGCTGCTGAAAGATGGCCAGGGAGGGGAAGCCCACCACCTCCCTGGGCAGCTGACTCCACTGTTGTGCAAGTCTTAACTGTCAAAAAAGTTTTTCAGATCCACCTTCCTGCCATTAATTGAAACTCATGATTGCAAGTCCTCTCCTCTGCTGCCAGCAGGAACAGCTCCCTGCCCTCCTCCTCTGAGTGACAGCCCTTCAAAGACGTCAAGAGAGCCATCCTGTCCCCCCTCAGCCTCTTCTCCTCCAGGCTGAATATTCCCAAGTTCCTTACACTACATTCCTTTCCTCATAGTGTATTTCTCATAGTGTGTTAGAGTCATCTCAGTGGAATAAATGGTAGAGTCCTATTCCTTGAAAACCATGGGCACCTATAACACGCATATGACTGCATATCATCAGAGCAGTTTGAGCCTGTATGTGGTGTAACAGTGATTAGTGTGGCAGCACAGACTACAGGAGA
>NW_015162028.1:203052-240282 GCF_001447785.1 Gekko japonicus | reverse complement strand
CCCGAGTGTGCCGCATGACGGAGTGAGCTCCTGTGTCTAGTTCCAGCTCCTGCCAACCTAGCAGTTCAAAAGCAAGAAATTGCAAGTAGATAAATAGGTACCACTTCGGTGGGAAGGTAACAGCGTTCCGTGCGCCTTGGTGTTTAGTCATGCCGGCCACATGACCACGGAAACGTCTTCGGACAGCACTGGCTCTTCGGCTTTGAAACGGAGATGAGCACCGCAACCCTAGAGTCGGACTCGACTGGCTTTCGAGCAAGGGAACCTTTCCTTTTACCTTACTGAAGCAACAGAAAGGATGGAGTTGCCGGGTCATATATGGTGGTTCAGGACTCCGTAAACGCTAGAGCAAGAAAAGAACCAAGGACAAAAAAAAATGTTTTGCTGCTCCTACCAGTTTGGTGATTTCCTTAACATTTAGATTTTATGGTGCTATGAAGCTTGGAACATCGTTTTCAACACCCTTTTCTGTGTTTATCAGATGTTAATTTGCCACTTTGAAGATTCTGTCCAGCTGTGATGACCTTATTACCAGAACTCGCTTCTCCCTCTGCCATCTGTCCGATCCAGGTCAGTTATATCTGTTGTTGTGCTTGTGTCAGGGGATCTTCGCTGGAGTCAGCTTGATAATAATCCTGCCCTTTAAAATGTTTTGGTCTTTGACTGGGGTTCTGTTTCCTCCCTCAGCAATGTTATGTCCTGCCAAATTTTTGGTACACATGTGAGAAGGATTCAAAGCCAGTTTACGATCTTCTTGTGTTTTAATGAATACGGTTCTCATCAAAGAGACATTGTCTATATCTTGCTGCATACAGATTTTACCTACGGATTTTCTGTTCAACACTCAATACATGTTCAGAATTTCTCCTATGTGCCTTTGGTGTAGTGGTTAAGAGCACAGACTCTAATCTGGGATTCTAATCTGGGAGAACCAGGTTTGATTCCCCACTCCTCCACTTGCACGTGCTGGATGACCTTGGGCAAGCCATAGTTCTGGCACAGCTGTTCTCTCAAGGAAGAGCTCTGAGAAGAGCTCTCTCAGCCCCGCCTACCTCACAGGGTGTCTGTTGTGGGGAGGGGGAGGGAAAGGAGATGGTAAGCTGCTCTGAGACTCCTTCCGGTAGTGAAGGGCGGGGTATAAATCCAATCTCCTCCTCCTCCTCCAAGAGCTGAATAAGCCTGCCCTCCCGTCATAGTGGGAGGCCTCCTGCTGGCAAGTTCTGTTCCCCACTCTGAGAGGTGGTGGAAGAATTTTTCTTTAATAAAGTGGTGTCATCGGCATCACTTCCTTGTACAAACCAGGAGTACATAAGAACATCTGAGAAGCCAATGTTGGATCAGGCCAATGGCCCATCCAGTCCAACACTCTGTGTCACACAGTGGCCAGATATACCAGGTGCCATCAGGAGGTCCAGCAGTGGGGCCAGGACACTAGAAGCCCTCCCACTGTTGACCCCCCCCCCCCAAGCTCCAAGAAGACAGAGCATCCCTTGCCCCAGAGTCCCTATCTATACCTTGTGGCTCATAGCTACCGATGGACCTCTGCTCCATATGCTTATCTAATTCCTTCTTGAAGCCATCCATGCTTGTAGCCGCCGCCACCTCCTGTGGCAGTGAATTCCATGTGTTAATCACTCTTTGGGTGAAGATGGACTTCCTTTGATCCGTTCTAACCCGACTGCTCAGCAATTTCATGGAGTGCCCAGGAGTTCTTGTATTGTGAGAAAGGGGGAAAGGTACCTCTTTCTCTACCTGCTCTATCCCATGCATCATCTTGTAACCCTTGTCACCGCCAGCCATCGTTTCTCCAAGCTTTAACCTTTCTTCATAGTAACAAAAGATAGAAGAAGAAGAAGAGAAGAGATTGGATTTATACTCTGCCCTTCACTACCCAAAGGTGACTCAGAGCGGCTTACCATCTCCTTTCCCTTCCCATCCCCACAACAGACACCCTGTGAGGTAGGTGAGGCTGAGAGAGCTCTTGACAGAAACTGCTCTTTTTCAAGTACAGAGCTCTTATCAGAACTACGGCTTGCCCAAGGTCATCCAGCCAGGTGCAAGTGGAGGAGTGGGGAATCAAACCCGGTTCTCCCAGATTAGAGTACGCGCACTTAACCACTACACCAAACTGGCTCTAGGAATCACCAGAAACTCTTCTGGGCTGTATCCGGAAGCGATGTAGTGACACCACTGATCTCGCGTCCACACCCATGTCCCCGACCCCAGCCCTCCTGCTGGTTTCCATGAAGCCTTGCTGGGTGACTTGGAGAGAGTGATTAAAATGTGGAATTCGCTGCTAGAGGAAGTAGTAATGACCACAGGAACAAAAGGGGATTAGATAGATTCCTGGAGGTTAAGTCTATCAATGGTTCCTAGCCGTGGTGACTGAGGGGAACCTCCACATTCAGAGGCACTGAGCCTCTGAATCCCAGAGCCAGGAGGCAACCTCAGGGGAAGGCCTCGGCCTCCATGCCCTGTTGTTGGCTGTTTGTTGGCTGTCCCAACCAGGGTTCCCTCTAAGCTGAGTTAGTGTGAGCCAGCTCACAGTTTTTGTAGCCTTTGTGTCACACATTTTTGTCTTAGCTCAGGAAGGAGGGCTCCAGAGCGAACTAATTGATGCAGTCGCCCTTTCACCTGCTCACAACTTTAATGCCAGTCGCACACCAAGTAGAATTTTTGCTCACAGGACTCCATACCTTAGAGGGAACATTGGTCCCAGCCTTGTGCCATATCCCCAGTGTGGCTTAGACATTCCTTGTATGGCAGCATCAAGTCCCTCCCGTGCTCAGATTTCAGAAGTTGGCGCGGCCTGCCCTTTGTGTGTCATTATAACTTTCTCCTCTCCGTCAATATTATCGACGGGCCCGTGGTCTCAAAATACCAAGGTGCTTGGTGTCCTCTTGAAGTGGCAATGGATCAATGACCTCATCAGATCATAATCTGAAGCCTTCTCCACTTACCTCCTGCTAATCAGCACCGGAGTGCACTTATTCAGCCCAAGCGGCATGACGATGTCATATTTTTTAAAGAAAAAACACAGATCCGAATCCGAGTCAGACATGCGATATCCCGGTGGAACCGCATTTGCAGTTTCAAATTGTCCTTTATTACGCCAAAGTGGGAATCAGTCAAGATGAGACCTTCACCTCTCTTGGGCAAGTTACAGCATGGAACTTCTGGTCAGCATCCTGTTACTAGAGATACGGAGGATGTTCAGAGGGAACCAGATTCTGTAAGTCTGGGGAAACTGGGCTCACAAACTGTGCCTACCTAGACTTCCCAAGCATTTCAGTTTGGTGTAGTGGTTAGGAGTGTGGACTCTAATCTGGGAGAACCGGGTTTGATTCCCTACTCCTCCACATGCAGCTGTTGGTGTGACCTTGGGTCAGTCACAAGTTCTCTCAGAGCTTTTCTGGATAGAGCAGTTCTTGAAAGAGCTCTCTCAGCCCCACCTACCTCACAGGGTGTCTGTTGTGGGGAGGGGAAGGGAAAGGAGATTTTTGTCAAATTCGTGCCCAAAATATCCTTCTTTTTACACCTTTTAAAGACTGTCATTATCTCCAGACGTGCAACTGCATTAGCAAAGGTTGTGGAAGACAACATTCTTTTAAGGGCAGCAAATCCCAAACTGGCTGCTAAGCACTTGCCTTTAAGCTGAATAGGTGCAGAACTCTGAATCCCCCATAAAGGTGAGCTTTTGTTTACAGGCATTTATGACCATTGCAAATACTTGAGAAAAGACCAGTCTGCATCGACAGCATAACAAAGGACTGATTTGTCATGAGTTGCAGTTTATGAAAAAAGTAGCTGAATCAAAAAGCTTGGATGAGGCGTCAATATTGTTGTCCTCAGCTCATCGTCCACCCAGCGATTCAAAAGCCTCGGCGAGTAGATAAAATGGGAACCACTCCTTAGAGAGCGTGGGCACACCAACTCCCCTGTGGTTAGCTGTCGGTTGGGATGTCCTGCTCCAGGATTGGAAAGGCGGAAGAACGACTCGGCTACAAATAAAATCCCTGCAGTGGGATGCTCCGGCCAGGTGGTGGCAGTGTGGCGATACGACATGTGGGTCCTGGAGCCCCAACGTCATCAAGCCAGTCGACGCAGCTGTTGAGACATGACTGATACAAGCCAGAAGACGTTTCCACCGTGCAGTGACGGCGTGTGCAATTAAATGAATTATATATGTTGTCTTTCCTATCCCCTATGGACATTGTTAGTCCCCTGTCTAAAGTGTAACTGTAAATCACTTTGAGCCCACTTGTGGGGAAAGTGATTAATAAATGGAAATCGAATCAAGGAAGCCATCATGGCTCTCAGGTTACAAGACCTGGGCAGGGCTGTTAGCGATAGGATGTTCTGGAGGTCATTAACTCAAAGGGGTTTCCATAAATTGTAAATGAAGAAGAAGAAGAAGAAGAAGAAGAAGAAGAAGAAGAAGAAGAAGAAGAAGAAGAAGAAGAAGAAGAAGAAGAAGAAGAAGAAGAAGAAGAGGAGATTGGATTTATACCCCGCCCTTCACTTGGAGTCTCAGAGCAGCTTACAAAGTCCTCTCCCTTCCCCCCCCACAACAGACACCCTGTGAGGTAGGCGGGGCTGAGAGAACTCTGAACAAACTGCTCTTTTTCAAGGACAGCTGTGCCAGAGCTTGTGACTGACCCAAGGTCATATCAGCAGGTGCAAGTGGAGGAGTGGGGAATCAAACCCGGTTCTCCCAGATTAGAGTATGCGCACTTAACCACTACACCAAACTGGCACATAACACAGAGATCAAATCAAACCTGGATTCTTCCTAGAATTCAAAATTGACTAAACTGAGGCTATCGTACTTTGGCCATATCACGAGAAAAGAAGACTCACTGGGAAAGAAAACCATGCTACGGAAAGCTGAAAGCAGGAGGAAATGAGGAAGACCCAACATGAGATGGACGGCCCTCCGTTTGCAAGACTTGAGAGCAAGGCTGTGAGCGACAGGGCGTTCTGGAGGTCACTCATTCATAGGGTCACCATCAACCAGAAGTGATTCAATAGCCCATCCACACACATGGCAAAGCTTGACTTGATAAAGGCCCCGTTTGATCATTTGTTCAGGAAGCCATGTTGCCTTGCAGTACTAAAAAACATGTCAACGCCAAATGTTTGGGAGTGCCTGTTGGAGCGTTCTTCAGCACACCCCATGGAGGCATCTGGATCGCGCATAAAGTCAGGAGAACTCTTTTTACTGCTGCCAGAGTTGAGCCCTTAGATACTAAAAAGAAGAGGGGGGGGGACCCTGGACCCATTCCCAGAGTATACATATGCCCAGTTCATTGAGGTTTTCTGGGGAGGGCGGGGAGTAGACGCACCAGTGGCCTGACAGTAGAGACACAGATGGCTGGGCCAGACGGCAGAAACACAGAAAAGCACATATTCTCAATATTTGCAATTTAATATGTGCTATCGACTATTCACGTGGAGAGCGACCCTCCTGCCGGTGATTCAGGTCATGCAACTCGCTCGGAATGCCCATGTTGCGGAGGGCGACATCGCTATCTCCAGCTCCCAGACGAAGGCAACCAAAACTGCAGGCTTGGAATGGAGCATCTAGATCTCCACCGTGGTACCCATGGGCACCATAGCATCTCACTTCAAAAAGGATGTGGACGGAATGGAGCGGGTGCGGAGGAGAGGGATGAGGATGATCGGGGGCCTGGAGACCAAGCCCCGTGAGGAAAGGCTGAGGGACTTGGGAATGTTCGGTCTGGAGAAGAGGAGGTGGAGGGGGGGGGACATGATGGCTCCCTTGAAGTCTCTGAAGGGCTGTCACGTAGAGGAGGAAGGCAGGGGGCTGTTCCCGTGGGCAGCAGAGGAGAGGACTCGCAAAAATGGGTTTAAATTAAGGGTGGGAAGGTACCAGCTGGATCTTAGGAAAAACCTTTTGACAGGAAGAGTTTTGCAACAATGGAATCAGCTGCCTCGGGAGGTGGTGACTTGAGCTCCCCCTCCTTGGCGATCTTCAAGCAGTGGCTGGACAAACCCTTGTCAGGGATGCTCTGGGCTGATCCTGCACTGAGCAGGGGGTCGGACTAGATGGCCTGTATGGCCCCTTCCAACTCTGTGATTCTATGGCCCCGGTCATACGTGCCGGAAAACACCGAGGGGGGGAGGCGTGGCTATTTGTGGTGGCGGAATTAGACCCGTGACAACGCAATCAGACGTGTCGGTGGCAAACCACTGTTCCGTCCCTCGGCGCATGCACTTCACCAAAGATGGCCGGAAGGGAAAAGCTGCAGTGGCGTGATCACACGGATGGAGTCCGTCGGCAGCCCGTGGCAAACCATTTGCCAGTACTTTCCGTGAGGTATTTTTTAACCGCACATTTTCGGCTGCACTCCACGGGTTGGCCACGGGTGCGCTATGCCTGCCAGATGTTGCAGTGTGATCACGCTCGGAAAATCCGCCCAACATTCGTGGCTCTCCTGCTGCAATTGCGCCATGTGAACGGGGCCTATGATATGTTTCCTAGGTAGAGCTGCCAGGCCTGGACCTGGCAATAGTAGGAGCTTGGGGGGGGGGCATGGGGAAAGGAATGTTGTGTCATGCATTGATGTCACTTCTGGGTGAAGACCATAGAAACTGGGGGAATTCCTAGAGCGTTGTTCAAACCAGTGTAAGGGTGACATTCTTTTAGACACCCCCAACTTTGGGATTTGATCCAGTGCAACTATCCTTTTGTTTGTTCTTTTCCAAGCACTCACCTTCCCCACATTTACAACAGCATCAGTCCCCTGTATTATTCCCCCCTACGCCACCGAGGGAGGGCAAGGGGGAGGGAGTGTCAGCAGGGTATTGACTACCAATAGGGGGCAACTGGCACCCTTATTCCAGCAATCCATTCCCTTCTCCCCCAAAGTGTAGAGCCATTCCCTAAATGCTGCTACACATTTTTTTGGGGGGGCGGGCGGAGTAGGCTTGCCAAGTCCCCCCGGGGGGCGGGGAACCCCCCGCCCCAGAGGCCCGTTCCCCGCCGCCGCCGGATTGGGCCCCGGGGGGAACTCCATCCCGACGTGCACGTCACCTGGAAGTGACGCGACCACACTGGGCACGCTGGGGGCGGGGCCACGGTCACCCGAGGGAAAACTATGGTTTTCCCTCGAATGGTCATGGCCCCGCCCTCAGTGTGCCCAGTGTCATAACATCACTTCCTGGTGACGTGCTCCGGGATCAACCCGGGAGTCCCCCGCTCGGGAACAAGGTGAGACTTGGCAACCCTAGGGCGGAGAAAGTAGTGTAGCTACTGAGTTCAGCTTGCTAAGACTCTAGAATTTGGGGGGGGAAGCAGTGTTCCCTCTAAGCTGAGTTAATGTGAGCTAGCTCACAGTTTTTTAGCCTCCGGCGTATACGTTTTTGTCTTAGCTCAGGAAGGATGGCTCCAGAGCCAACTAATTTATGCAACAGCCAAATTGCTTGCTTACAACTTTAATGCCAGTAGCTCACAATGTAGAATTTTTGCTCACAAGACTCCACAGCTTAGAGGGAACATTGGGGGGGGGAGTTTTATATTTATTTGTAATTTAATATATCTATTCCCTCTCCCCGTTTGTTCAGGTGCAGTATCGCTTTTCCAAGTCCGTACATCTGAGAAAGGACAACGATTCACATTGCAAGAACCCAAACAAAACACTGAGGTGTTTATGCCTTTTCAGTAATGGGGAGGTCGGACCTGCCACTTGGGCATAGATAGGAAAAAAAACAACAGTCCAAGCAGACAAATCAGGGCCGCTCTTGAAAGAGCTCCTCTCCAAGAATCTCCTAATGGGCTGTGAGACTCAACATGGTGGAAATCATCATGCCAGCGCTCCCCAATTCCATCGGCCGGCTGCCTTCATGAACTGCCACTTCACTTCATCAATGGAAACTAATTGACAGAACGGTAATCCTGCCTCTTCAACCAGCTTTGGGATAATTACTGGAAGTCAAAAAGGAATTGGCATCCGAGAGGCACTTCCTCTCTGTCTGTCTGATTAAGTGTACTGTCTGTCTGTCTGTCTGTCTGTCTGTCTGTCTGTCTCTCTCTCTCTCTCTCTCTCTCTCTAACACACACACACGCACTCAGTGGAGTAGAAATGTAAATGTTCTTCTGCTTGCACATGTCTGTTCTCTGACACCAGTTTTGCATAGACAACTCATCATCCCCGGCCTGGATGGCCCAGGCTAGCCTGATCTTGCCAGATCTCGAAAGCTAAGCAGGGTCAGCCCAGATCAGTACTTGGATGGGAGACCACCAAGGAACTCCAAGGTCACTCTGCAGGCAATGGCAAGCCACCTCTGGACGCTTGTTGCCTTGAAAAACCATATGGGGCTGCTATAAGTCAGCTGCAGATCGATGGCCCTTCCCAGCACCGTCAACTCATCACTGACCGTGGCCCAGTCACTGACTTTCAGGCTAGCCTATTTGAAGAGTTGTCCTGGGGACATTTTATCACACTCTTCCTCCAAGGTAGCTCAGCGTGCTGTGACTGTTCTTCCCACATTTTACGCGTGTAACAGCTCTGTGGGGTCTGTCGGAGAGCCAGTTTGGTGTAGTGGTTATCTTCTTCTTCTTCTTCTTCTTCTTCTTCTTCTTCTTCTTCTTCTTCTTCTTCTTCTTCTTCTTCTTGAAGGAGTGTGACAGCCCCAATTGCTGCCCTAATGGGGGTTTGAGCCTTAATCTCTGAACCCTAACCCTAACCATGATACCACACTGGATCTTACTTACAATGGAGAAGGGGATAATAATTTATGATACCCTAAGTTCACTGCAGGAAGGGTAGGATAACAACGTGAGACATGATGGCTGGCTGGGTGGATGGACAGACGGACGGATCCTGATCAAAGCTGGGGTGGGGGAGAAATCAGAATTGGTCAAACTGTACATCCTCTTTCATTTCTAATGTAGCAGGATATGTTTCAGCAAGTATGTGCCTCCTCCGAGACCTGGCTTGATGATGATGACATAGGCTGGGCATCACTAGACAATTCACAGGTATTTACTTATTTAATTCATTTCTAGCCCGCCTTTCTCCCCAATGGGTACCCAAAGCGGCTTATATTGTCCTCCTCCATTTTATCCTCACAGCAGCCCTGCGAGATAGGTTAGGCTGCAAAGAGTGTGGCTGGCCCAAGGTCACCCCGTGAGCTTCCATAGCATGAGTGGGGAATTGAACCTGGTTCTTCCCGATACAAGTCCAACATTCTTAACCACAACACCACACTGACTCTCCATAAGAACATAAGAGAAGTCAATGTTGGATCAGGCCAATGGCCCATCTAGTCCAACGCTCTGTCACACAGTGGCCAAGAATACCAGGTGCCGTCAGGAGGTCCAGCAGTGGGGCCTCCGGCATTACGCCATCGAAGAGGTCGCCACCCCAGTGCCCCCGGCTTGGAGCCCATCCCTAAGGCTCACCTGGGGGTGTCACTAGAGGTGGCACCCCTACAATCCCACTGGAGCACGGATTGCCTCCCCAGAGGTAGGGGAGAGCGTCCGCCATCACCGAGCCACAGACTGGAAGACACAAGTCCAACATTCTTAACCACAAAACCACACTGACTCTCCATAAGAACATAAGAGAAGGCAATGTTGGATCAGGCCAATGGCCCATCTAGTCAAATGCTCTGTCACACAGTGGCCAAGAATACCAGGGGCCATCAGGAGGTCCAGCAGTGGGGCCAGGACACTAGAAGTCCTCCCACTTTTGACCCCCCCAAGCACCAAGAATACAGAGCGTCACTTGCCCCAGACCAAGAGTTCCTAAGAACATAGAAGAAGCCAATGTTGGATCAGGCCAATGGCCCATCCAGGCCAACACTCTGTGTCACACAGTGGCCAAAAACACCAGGTGCCACCAGGAGGTCCAACAATGGGGCCAGGACAGGAGAAGGTACCTTAATGCGGCTTGTTTCCTATGTCATACCAAGAGTTTGAATGGTTTGCATCAGTGACTGTATGTATATATGGTAGGAAAAGAACCCTATCAGGTAACTTTTTTTCACTTTTTTATCATTGGCTGCATGAAATAGATTTGCCATCCATCCGTGATATGTTAATACTATTCCTATTTCAGGAGCGTTGCCTGAAAGAAGCAGAAAACTTACTATGGATGGAGTTCATCGAGAAGGGCTTGTTACAGTTTGTGTCATAACAATAGCCCAGCAAAGAGTCATAAGTGTTGCATGAATGACGGAGGACATTAGCGGAGAAAATTAATCAATCTGTCCTCCAGCGCAACCTATGCTGCCATCAGCTTCCCATCATTTTGATACAATGTGGCCTAGACAGTGACATTTCCCACATCACAGGGAAATTCAATCACCTAGGGTTCCCCAAACTCCCTTGGTAAATCTGATGTAAATCAAATCTGAAGTCTTTGAGGAAGTGAGCAGTGACTCCCGAAAGCTCCTCCCCTGCCACCAATTTTGTTAGTCTTTAAGGTGCTGCTGGTGTGAAACGCGGACTTCGTTTGCCATGATTCTGTATGCTTCTTATGGATTCTGTGTGCCTCATATCCTACTTTCTTTTAGTTGGGAGGGGGAGCCTGGGAGCGTGTGTGTGAAGTTGCTTTGTTGGAAGGCACCCTAGCTTGTAGCTGCATTTATGCGGGGCCTCCCATCTCTGGGAAGACTGGGAAGACTGAGTGCTTGACCTTGAATACCAGACACTGCTAGTTACTAGGCTTCCAGGTGCTGGGGGAGGGTTAACACTGCACAGTAGATTTAGGCGGGCTGAATGTGTTGGGGTGATTGGCCTGGTTACTGGGGGGGGGGCTGTTTGAACCATGTATGATATCAGAACTGGTGCCAAGAGGGTCAGTTCTGACAAAGATCGTTCTAGCTTGAAACATCTTTATCTCTCAATAAACAAATCACTGCCAAGAGAGTGTTGTTTGTTTAAGAGTCTGACAACTGAACTCGTGCTCTTTTCTACTGCTATCGACATACTAACACGGCTACCCAACCTGACCTTTCTCCCGATACCCAGATCAGCTTACAACATTCTCCATACCTCCATTTTACCCTCACAACAACCCTTAGAAGTAGGATTGCATGAAAATGTGTGTCTGGACCAAAGTCATCCAATAAGCCTCCACCACACAGTGGGGACCTGAGTATCCCTGGGTATAATCTGATTCTCTAACATGCTGGAAAGATTCCTAGCTTCTTATATGTTGGAAGAAGTATTTATTTGAGTTCCTGAAGCTAATACGGTATAGTGGTTAGAGTGTCAGACTAGAACCTGAGAGACCCAGGTTCAGTTTCCCAGCCTGCTATGGAAGTTTGTTGTATGACTTTGTGAGGGCCATATACTCTCAGACAAATCTACCTCACAGGAGGGTTATTGTGAGGACAAAATGGAGGAGGGGAAAATAAATTTGTAACCCACTTTAGGTCCCCTTTAGGGTATAAAGAACCAGGTTGGTGTAGTGGTTAGGAGCATGGATTCTAATCTGGGAGAACCAGGTTTGATTCCCCACTCCTCCACTTGCAGCTGCTGGTGTGACGTTGGGTCAGTTACAAGTTCTCTCAGAGCTGTTCTCTCAAGAGCAGTCCTCGAAAGAGCTCTCTCAGCCCTGCCTACCTCCCAGGGTGTCTGCTGTAGGGAGGGGAAGGGGTAGGAGTTTGTAAGCCGCTCTGAGACTCCTTAGGGTTGTGAAGGGTGGGGTATGAATCCAATCTCTTCTTCTTCTTCTAAAGAAATAGGGCAATTCTGCAGCTGTGAAAACACAGCAATAGTTAAGTTCTTCTGGATCAGATCCAAAGCTCCTCTTCCTCAGCATTAAGTGGAAATCCCCGAACTACTATTCTCCATTTTCTTCCTTGTGAGCTTTTAAGTATAGCAAAACTGAGAGAAGACGCCCTTTAATCTTCTTTTCTCTAAACGAAACACATCCATCCCCCCATCTTTCATCATGTATCTTGTATTCAGAACCATTTATCATCTTTGTGGGTTATTCTCTGCAAATTTTACCCTGAAAAGGGTGTCCCCAGTTGGATTCCAAGCTCCGGACAAGATCAGAGTCCAAAGAGGCACTTGCTAAGAGTTTATTCTTCGACCATCCTTCTTCATAGTGTAGCACTGAGTTACTACTACCCAAGTAACATCCATAAATAATTGACCAAATCTTAATTACATCGACCAGCTGACTACCCGCAGGTCTTTTCTGCGCTGTCTTGAACAATAACGGCACAAAGCAGGAATCAAAGTGTTCCAAAGTGTTGGTGTACTGAGGTAGCAGTTCTAGGGGTTGCGGGGTACAAAATTATCCAGAGCAGCCATTTTGTTGGTTATGTAAGAACTGCAAAATCCTTTCACTCCTGCCGGCCTCCCTTCGTGTTGTCAAAATGGCTCATATATCTTCTTCCTATGCTTTGGAACAGGGTAGGGTTGCCAAACCCCCCGGTTTGCCAGGGGTCCCCCACCCCCAACACCCACAGCCACCCATCTCTCTCCCTTTAAGTGTGTGGAACCCATGTTTCCTCCCAAGTCTGATCTCCGCAAGCTTGCAGTGAAATGCCAGCTTCGTGCTCTTAAAAGGGAAACGCGGCTGCTCTTAAAGGGGAAATGCCAGCTCCTGAATTTAAAAGTGAAACGCCGGCTCCTTTAAGTGCAGGGAACTGCCGTTTCTGGAGATCTGGCACACAGGCGGGGGGGGGTGGCGGACGTCCCCAACGTGACGTCATCACGTTGGGGATGCCCCGCCCCCTCCAGGAATGCTCCCAAAGTCCCCCACTGGTGGTGGAAGATGGACTTGGCAACCCTAGAACAGGGTTCCCCAATGGGGTGCCTGTGGGCATCAGGAGCCCCCACTCGCTGACATCTTTCCCTGTGCCCGCCAAGTGTTCTTAGAAAGTGGGCGGGGTCAGGTGGGGCTTCTGCCCAGCAAAGCTTCTGATTGGCTGTGCAGCTTTTTTTTTTTTTAAGTAGCTTTGTCAGCAGCCGCTACCACGGCACGTTATGTGATTGAAGGTAAACTGCAGCAGCCATTTTGTGATTGGCTCTGCTTCCTGAGGCAGCCATTTTGTGGCTGCTCCCACCGTGCAGTGTCAGATTTACAAAGGTGCCTGTAGGCTCAAAAAGGTCGGGGACCCTTGCTTTGGAATGACACTGATACAGGAACTTCACACCTCTGCCCAGATTCTGGATGCTCAGTCAACTCACTCACTACTTTCTTCACAGGGGATAGCAAATTGTTCCTTCAGAAGTTAGTGAGAGATGGGGGGGAAACTGGGACAAAGTTATATATCTTGCCAGGTTAGGGTTGTCTGGTCTGGGTTGGAAAATACGTAGAAACTTTGGGGGTGGATCCGGGAGAGGGTGGGGTTTGGGGAGAGGAGGGGCCTCAGCATGGTGCAATGCCATAGAGTCCACCCTTCAAAGCAGCCATTTTCTCCAGGGGAGCTGATCTCTGTCAGCTGGGGATCAGTTGTAAAAGCGGAAGGTCTCCAGACCACACCTGGAGGCTGGCAACCCTACTAGGCATCGTTGCCCTAGATTTCACCCCCAATTAGGGCTACCAGAGTTTTCAACCTCCAGGTGGGGCCGGAAGATCTTCTGGAACTACATCTGACCTCCAGGTGACAGATCAGATCCTCTGGGGGAAATGGCTGCTCTGGAGGCTGGTCTCTATGGCATTATGCTCTGCTCAGGCCCTGCCCCTCCCCAGCCCCTAAGCTCCACAGGCTCTGCCCTCAAATCACCAAGGATTTCCCAGTCCAGAGTGGGCAACCGTACCTAACTCCTATCAGAGCTCAGAAGAGTGGTAGGAGAAAACTGGTCCCAAAATCACGGTCACAAAACCAGAGATAGAAAAGAGCAGTAGCCCCTTCAAGACTAACACAATTTGTGGCAGGGGAGGAGCTTTCGGGAGTCACTGCTCACTTCTTCAGATACAGCTAGAATGGGAGTCCATCTGTCCTATTTATTGGAAAGTGGAGTTGTCATGATCTGGGCTGTGCCACCAGAGGGAGCCTGGCTAGCAGTAGGTGAGGCTGGGCCTACAACTCCCAGAAGCCCCTGAGAGGTTTTGGAGCCAAAATTGACCAATAGGAAAAGAGGAGGGCTTGAAATAAAAGATCTGGAATTGTTCTTTTTCCCAGAGGGCAGAGCCAGAAGGAAGGCTGCTGTGGGAAGACACTCTCATCCTGTGGGAAGGGTGAGTAGTCTAGTGTCACTTGGAATAGTGAGCTAGGGGCAGTATATATTTAGACGCGTTAGGGCATTTGATTTCTTTTCTTTTCACCCACTTACTGTTATTTTGCACCTTGTTTGTTTGACCTCCTATAAAATAAACTATTTTCATTGTTTACTCTGCCTGGTCCTCACGCCTATTATTCGGCCAAAAGGGAGATCAGAAGGTCTTGGGAGGATGAGCTGGGCCTTCTCAAGGGATCCTAAATCCAGAGTGGTGGCAGCATCAGGTGACATCCCACCTGAGCCGTGACAGGAGTGATTTCAGATGCTGAATGACATTAGCAGGCAAATGACACTAGCAGGTGAATGACAATAGAAGGTGTGATTGGATTTAGGTGAGATATGCAGAGGGGTAGTAGGCGTGGAGAAATCAGCATTGGTGATGAGACAGGAAACTTAGGTCTTGATTCAATCCAGGTAGGACGCCTTGTCTTGAGTTTCGTTATCAGTTGCAATTTGGCAGTATCTCTTTAGAATCCACTGCCAGAGGACGTAGTGATGGCCACAGGAATAAACAGCTTGAAAAGGGGATTAGATAGTTTCACAGAGGTTAAGTTTATCAATGGCTACTAGCCATTATGGGAGCTCCGGTGGCTCAAGTGGTTAAGACACTGAACTGCAGGCTGTGGAAGGTTGGTAGTTCAGCAGTTCGAGACCCGGGTGCCGCATGACGGAGTGAGCTCCCATCTCTAGTGCCAGCTCCTGCCAACCTAGCAGTTCTAAAGCAAGAAATTGCAAGTAGATAAATAGGTACCACTTCAGTGGGAAGGTAACAGCGTTCCATACGCCTTGGTGTTTAGTTATGCCGGCCACATGACCACGGAAACGTCTTCGGACAGCGCTGGCTCTTTGGCTTTGAAACGGAGATGAGCACCACAACCCTAGAGTCGGATTTGACTGGCTTTCGAGCAAGGGAACCTTTACCTTTACTTTACTAGCTATTATGACTGAGGGGAACATCAGGGGAAGGCCTTGGCCTTTCTATAACCTGTTGTTGGCCCTCCAGAGGAACTGGTTGGCCACTGTGTGAGACGGGATGCTGGACTAGATGGACTATTGATCTGATCCAGCAGGACTCTTCTTATGTTCTCTTATGTAACTGATATCCTTTTAACTGGAGATGCTGGGGACAGAACCACTGGGACCTTCTGCATGCCTAACAGATGTTCTGCACTGAGCTATTTCTTCCTGCTGCTGGGGAAATATCTAACATAATGATATTAGGACATATTATTTTGATTTACAACGTATCAATGGTAAAAGAAAAACTTGCCATCTTTTTGGAGGTAACTTGTATTTCTTGTAATTTTTAATTCCACCCTTTCAGGTTATGGATATTCGAAGCCCAGGTCTATATCAAGGGGGTGGCAGAAAGTGCTATCAAGTCACAGCTGACTTATGGTGACCCGGTAGAGTTTTCAAGGCAAGAGACATCCAGAGATGGTTTGCCGCTTCCTGCCTCTGCACGGCAACCCGGGACTTCCTTGGTGGTCTCCCATCTAAGTACTAACCAGGGCTGACCCTGCTTAGCTTCCAAGATCTGATGAGATCAGGCTAGCTTGGGACATGCAGAGGTGGTTTGCCTTTGCCTGCCTCTGCACGGCAACCCGGGACTTCCTCGGTGGCCTCCCATCCAAGTACTAACCAGGTTGGCCCTGCTCAGCTTCCAAGATCTGATGAGATCAGGCTAGCTTGGGACATCCAGAGGCGGTTTGCCATTGCCTGCCTCTGCACAGCAACCTGGGACTTCCTTGGTGGTCTCCCATACAAGTACTAACCAGGGCCCACCCTGCTTAGCTTCTGAGATCTGACAAGATCAAGCTAGCCTGGACTGTCCAGATCAGTGACAAAAAATAGCATATGTGAATCAGCTTTGGAGGAGGTAGGAGTCCTTTTAAAGATCACACAAGGACCCCAAAGAAGAGGTGATTCTGTTTGAAAAGAAGACTCATCATCAACAAAAGGGATCATCAAAACTAAGGATAATGAGAAAATGAATGTTAATGTGATTTTAGAAGAGCTTTAAAATGCAAATGCCACCTTTGCTCAGAGGAAGCTATGTTTTTTAGTGTGCTCTGCAATTTCCATTACCAGCAAGGCCCACTAATCCTCAACACCTTCTGGATCATAATAACCAAGCAGAAGGAAGCAAAAAGTTATGATAACGGGACTTGTAAAAAATGAAAGTCAGTGTGCAAATATGAATGATCTCAGCATAATAAAGGAACTTCAAACAGATACAGATCCAATGAATATCTTTCCCGCTGGCGGGCTAAGGAAACGGTTGCGCGCCCAGTACATGAGAACCAGGCAGAACATCAGACAAAACACAGGTGCAGTAGTCCTGGGAAAATCAATAGGCAAGCATTACAGCATCTTCTCCCCCACACAACCTCCAGCAGTTATCTTTTGCATTCCAAAGCAGGAGCAGGATGATAGAAGCCAAGCCGGGTGTAACTGGGAAAGGCTATGTACACAGAGGTCACAGGAAACAGAATGGCAGCTTGCTGACACACTGCTCTAAATGATTCGTAATGAAAGCCCCCCCCAACCCCAAAATGGTTTACACCCAAATTAGAAGATATAGTTCTATGGTGCAGCCTCATTTGAAATACTGTATGCAGTTCTGGTCACCATATCTCAAAAAGGACATTGCAGAGCTGGAAAAAATACAGAGGAGGGCGACCCAGATGATTCGTGGGTTGGAGCACCTTCCCCTATGTGAAACAGCTGAAGAGTCCGGGACTTTTCACTTTAGACTACTGGGAGAGGACGACATGATAGAGGTTTATAAAATTATGCATGGAGTGGAGATAGTTGACACAGAGAACTTTTTCTCCCTCTCCCAAAAGACTAGAACTGGAGGTCATCCAATGAAGCTTAGGACAGACAAAAGAAAATACTTTTCATTAAAATGTGGAATTCACTGACAGAGGATGTAGTGATGGCCACAGGAATGAACAGCTTTTAAAGGGGATTAGATAGATTCATGGAGGATAAGTCTATCCTTGTCTACTAGCCATGGTGACTGAGGGGAACCTCCACATTCAGAGGCAATAATCCTCTGAATCCCCGAGCCAGGAGGCAACCTCAGGGGAAGGCCTTGGCCCCTCTATGCCCTGTACTTGGCCCTCCAGAGGAACTAGTTGGCCACCGTGTGAGACAGGATGCTGGACTATTAGTCCTATCCTTGTTGGCCCTCCAGAGGAACTGGCTGGCCACTGTGTGAGACAGGATGCTGGACTAGATGGACCACTGGTCTGATCCAACAGGGCTCTTCTTACGTTCTTTTCAGGGGGAGGCCTCGGCCTCCATGCCCTGTTGTTGGCCCTCCAGAGGAACTGGTTGGCCACTGTGTGAGACAGGATGCTGGATTAGATGGACCACTGGTCTGATCCAGCAGGGCTCTTCTTATGTTCTTATCAGGGGGAGGCCTCGGCCTCTCTGCCCTGTTGTTGGCCCTCCAGAGGAACTGGTTGGCTGCTTTGTGAGACAGGATGCTGGACTAGATGGACCACTGTTCTGATCCAGCAGGGCTCTTATTGTTTTCAAACACTGATTTATTTTGTAGGGCTCTTCTCATGTTCTTATAAGGGGAAGGCCTCGGCCTCCATGCCCTGTTGTTGGCCCTCCAGAGGAACTGGCTGGCCACTGTGTGAGACAGGATGCTGGGCTAGATGGACCACTGGTCTGATCCAGCAGGGCTCTTATTGTTTTCAAACACTGATTTATTTTGTATTACCCAACCAGTGTCTTATTATGGGTGCGGCTTAACAGCAGTGGAGAAAACAAAAGATCTCGGTTTAGCCGTTTTGAAGATGTACGATTCCATTTGCCGAGTGCATAACACGTCCCGTTATTTTTCAAGGAAGATCTGCAGAGATTTATCAGGCTTCCTACAGCTGGCATTGGGGAAGGGTCTACAGGATCTGTCGGACATAAAAATCCAGTTCATGCATAACGAGACACACAAATGTATGATTTATTGGAATGCAACAACTTTGGCAGTATTCCATAAAGGAAGCTAGATGTTCCAGGAGGGAGAATACACTGAAAGAAAGACATGATATACATATCTAAAATCACAACTGGAGTCAAGATGGGCAAGTATTCCCTTTGCTTATGTTTTTTCAGTGGTTTGGGGTCTTTTGGGGGTGTTAGTATAATAGATTTATTTGTAGTATTGTATATGCATGTACATATGCATTTTTAAAGGCAATTAAAGGTAAAGGTTCCCTTGCTCGAAAGCCAGTCGAATCCGACTCTAGGGTTGCGGTGCTTATCTCCGTTTCAAAGCCGAAGAGCCACCGCCGTCCGAAGACGTTTCCCTGGTCATGTGGCCGGCATGACTAAACACCAAGGCGCACGGAACGCTGTTACCTTCCCACCGAAGTGGTACCTATTTATCTACTTGCAATTTCTTGCTTTCGAACTGCTAGATTGGCAGGAGCTGGAACTAGAGACGGGAGCTCACTCCGTCATGCGGCACACTCGGGTCTCGAACTGCTGAACTACCAACCATTCACAGCCTGCAGTTCAGCGCCTTAACCACCTTGAGCCACCGCAGCTCCTAAAGGCAATTAGAGAGTACTTTATACAAACATTGTACATCGGTTACGCATAGGACAGACATGTAGTAAGGCACAACACCAGTTTATTAATGCAGAACCACTGAAAATGTGTACAATTTACTAGAGAGGTTTGGTACAAGGCAACAGAAAATGGCATACAATGAGAGAATCATCAGTTCATTTTAGTTCAATAGGGAATCATTGCTTCATTTTTAAAGTTCAGAACAGAAGGGTTGAAGATTTCTAGCTGGGATGACTTTTTGCAGAAGGGTTTCACAAATTCATGGATAACACGAATGGATCATTCAGCACTTCACATACACAGACACAATAGTAAAGCTTCAAATGTGAGATTCTTTGGGCATCAGACAAACGACAAGGCGAAGACCATCAACTGAGACTGAGCCCTACGAGGAAAGGCTAAGGGCCTTGGGGATGTTTAGTTTGGAGAAGAGGAGGTTGAGGGGGGACATGATTGCTCTCTTCAAATATTTGAAAGGCTGTCATTTGGAGGAGGGCAAGGGAGCTGTTCCAGTTGGCAGCAGAGGAGAGGAGCCGAAGCAACGGGTTTAAATTACATGCAGAAAGGTATCGCTGGATATCCGGGAAACGTTTTTCACGGTCAGAGTGGTTCAAAGGTGGAATCGGCTGCCTGGGGAGGTGGTGAGCTCCCCTTCATTGGCAGCTTTCAAGAAGAGGCTGGACAAATAGTTGTCAGAGATGCTTTAGGCTGGTCCTGCATTGGGCAGGGGGTTGGACTACATGGTCTGTATGGCCCCTTCCAACTCTGTGATTCTATGATTCTATATCTTTCCCTGTTGATGAACTATTCAGAAGCTTCTGGTACAAGGACTGACATAGATGGGCATTGCTTTGACCCAACAAAGCAAAGCTTATCGATCTATCTATTTTTTTTAATTCCACCCTTTCTCCAGGCTTCTCAGGGTGTCATGCTGAACCTCCAACCAATGCTCCCTCTAAGCTGTGGAGTCTTTTGAGCAAAAAGTCTCCCTTGTGAGCCACCGGCAATAAAGTTGTGAGTGAGCGATTTGGCGACGGCATAAATTAGTTTGCTCTGGAGCCATCCCTTCCTGAGCGGAGACAAATATCTATGAGCTGGAGGCTAAAAAACTGTGAGCTAGCTCACACTGACTCAGCTTAGAGGGAACATTGCCTCTGACCACAATTTGTCCTCACAACAACCTTATGAGGCAGGCTATACTGAATGAGAGCAATGACCCAAGGTCACTCAGCGAGTATTCGAACAGGTTAGGCACTTGGATGTGAATCTCGCAAATCGTAGTCACTCTAACCATTACGCCATGCCAGTTTCCTGAAATTTCATGCGCCTAGTATGTGGAAGCACATATCACAGCATATGAAGCTGCCTCTTAATAAGGCATATCCTCCTTTGTCAGTTTGGTGTAGTGGTTAGGAGCGCGGACTCTAATCGGGGAGAACCGGGGTTGATTCCCTACTCCTCTACAAGCAGCTGCTGGTGTGACCTTGGGTCAGTCACAAGTTCTCTCAGAGGTGTTCTCTCAAGGGCAGTTCTTGCAAGAGCTCACCCAGCCCCACCTACCTCACAAGGTGTCTGTTGTAGGGAGGGGAAGGGAAAGGAGATCGTAAGCTGCTCTGAGACTCCTTCGGGTAGTGTAGGGTGGGTTAAAAATCCAATCTCCTCCTCCTCCTTTCCTAATTAGGGTTTCCACCCTTCAGGTGGGGCCTGGAGTTCTCACAGAATTACAGTTGACCGCCAGGTCACAAAGATCAATTCCCCTGGAGAAAATGGCCGTTTCGAATGGTGGACTGTAGGGTGTTATTCCTACTGAGGTCCCCCCCCCCAAACTCTGCCCTCCCCAAGATCCACCTCCAAGTCTCCTGGAATTCACCATCCTGGACTTGGCAACCCCAGTCCTAATTCTCTCTTCTCTGATTGGCAGTAGCTCTTTAAGAGAGCCAGTTTGGTGCAGTGGTTAAGTGCGCTGACTCGAATCTGGGAGAACCGGGTTTGATTCCCCACTCCTCCACTTGCACCTGGCTGGATGACCTTGGGCAAGCTGTAGTTCTGATAAGAGCTGTCCTTGAAAAAGAGCAGTTTCTGTCAAGAGCTCTCTCAGCCCCACCTCCCTCACAGGGTGTCTGTTGTGGGGAGGGGAAGGGAAAGGAGTTTGTAAGCCGCTCTGAGACACCTTTGGGTTGTGAAGGGCAGGGTATAAATCCAATCTCTTCTTCTTCTCTTCTTTAACATGCCAGGTGCGGGAAGGTTTTCCCCAACACCTGCTACCTGATACTATTTTTTTTTAGTCTGGAGATTTTAGAATATAAGAAGAGCCCTGCTGGAGCACACCAGCGGTCCATCCAGTCCCACATCCTGTCTCACACAGTGGCCAACCAGGTCCTCTGGAGGGCCAACAACAGGGCATAGAGGGGATCAGGCCTTCCCCTGACATTGCCTCCTGGCTCTGGGATTCAGAGGGGGAAGGAAGAGAGGGAGGGGAGGGGAGGGGGGGAAGAGACCAAGCGAGACCACGTACAGTTTATATACTGCAGAAATTAGAACCTGCTGTAATCTCGAAATAAAGATAATCTAATATTTTTTTACATGCACCCACTGGAAGAGCAGGACTTCCTCCCACAATTCATTACTGCCAACCCTTTGCCATTTAATACAGATAATCATTTTCGATGACATCCCAATTTGGAAAACAATAATCTCTAGTGCTTCCTGTACCGCCAGTTCTCCTTCGAGCTAGCACATCTCTCTCTGTCTCTCTTTTTCTTTTTTAGCAGCCGTCTGCCAGCTGTAATTAAAGGCACTTCCCCTCTTCATAAAACACATACACAGGCCACCACAGGACCTGCCTTCTCTCTCGAGTGCTCCATGGCACCCTTGATTGTTGTGAGGGATTCGTTTTTCAGAGGGTCTCGCTAACTGTTGAAGGTTCATTGGCAATTTTTTACAAAAAAAAATAAATAAGGAAGGAGTACAAATGGTATAGATTGGAGAGGTTATAATTGTCCTTCCTAGTCATAAATTATCAGGTGTCAGAAGCACGGGGAAAGGGGGTTGGGAAAAAAATTCTGTCTCCTGGGGGAACTTCTAAACATTATTGGTTCTTCTCCTCCCCCCACTCTGCGTTGGTAGGCCATGATGGCTGAATACAAAGGTAACCTGGTAAAAATCCAAGAGCAGCATGTAATGGATTTAAGGGGCTGTCAAGTCACAGCTGAGTTATGGTGACCCATGCAGGGTTTTCAAGGCAAGAGACATTCAAGGCAAGAGCCGGTTTAGTGTAGTGGTTAAGTGCGCGGACTCTAACCTGGGGGAACCGGGTTTGATTCCCCACTCCTCCACTTGCACCTGGCTGGATGACCTTGGGCAAGCCGTAGTTCTGACAAGAGCTGTTTTTGAAAAAGAGCAGTTTCTGTCAGAGCTCTCCCAGCCCCACCTGCCTCATAGGGTGTCTGTTGTGGGGAGGGGAAGGGAAAAGAGTTTGTAAGCCACTCTGAGACACCTATGGGTAGTGAAGGGCAGGGTATGAATCCAATCTCTTCTCTTCTTCAAAGGTGGTTTACCATTGTCTACCTCTGCTCTTCTTATGTTCTTCTCAGGGCTTGCAAAATGAGGGCATGTTGAGTCTCCCTCTTTTCCTGCTGCCTTCAACTTTCCCTTGCATTATTATAATAACAGATAAAAGGAAGTCCTTCTTCACCCAAAGAGTGATTAACACAAGGGATTCACTGCCACAGGAGGTGGTGGCGGCTACCAGCATGGACAGCTTCAGGAGGGAATTGGATAAACATATGGAGCAGAGGTCCATCAGTGGCTCTTAGCCACAAGGTGGCTCTTGGTCTGGGGCGAGTGATGCTCTGTACTCTCGGTGCTTGGGGGGGCAACAGTGGGAGGGCTTCTGGTGTCCTGGCCCCACTGGTGGGCCTCCTGATGGCACCTGGTTTTTGTCCACTGTGTGACACAGGGTGTTGGACTGGATGAGCCATTGGCGTGATCCAACATTGGCTTCTCTTATGTTCTTATGTCTTTTCCAGTGCCCTCTATGCTTTCTCAAAATTCTAGAAGTTTGCAAAGGCTTAACAAGTTAGGGAACCCTGGTTGTCGTTACAGCCGGTTTCAAAAAACAGCAACAATATATTCTCTCATGATACTCCCATTCTTTGGAGCCTCACATGTACACACACACAAACACATGAAGCTGCCCTATACTGAATCGGACCCTGGGTCCGTCAAGATCAGTATTGTCTACTCAGACCGGCAGCAGCTCTCCAAGGTCTCAGGTAGAAGAGAAGAGTGAGATTGGATTTATACCCCACCCTTCACTAGCCGAAGGAGTCTCAGAGCGGCTTACACTCTCCTTTCCCTTCCCTTCCCCATAACAGACACCCTGTGAGGTAGGTGGGGCTGAGAGAGCTCTCGAGGACTGCTTGTGAAAGAACAGCTCTGAAAGAACTTTTAACTGACCCAAGGTCACACCAGCAGCTGCATGGAGATCCCTCACACCACCTCCTACCTGGAGATGCTGGGGATTGAATTTGGGACCTTCTGCATGCCAAGGAGATGCTATGCCAGTGAGCCACCGCCCCTCCCCAAAGCATGTATCCCAAAGCGTGCATTTAGGCATTGCCTGCTGTCTCCCTCTCTCATTCACCCTACAATCAAAAGCAATGTTTTTGCTGTGAACCCATGGCTGCTGGTGAAACATGGCAGCCACCATGCAAAGTTCTCCTCTCTCTCCTTCTCTCTCTCTCTTTGGTAAAGCAGGATCACGTACATCCGCAGAATGTTCCGCAGAATCCACACCTTAAAAAGGATATTATAGCTTTGGAAAAAGTGCAGAAAAGGGCAACTCGAATGATAAAAGGGTTGGAACACTTTCCCTATGAGGAAAGGTTAAGGCGCTTAGGGCTCTTTAGCTTGGAGAAACGACGACTGAGGGGTGACATGATTGAGGTTTATAAGATTATGCATGGGAAAGAGCAGGTAGAGAAAGAGGTACTTTTCTCCCTTTCTCACAATACAAGAACCCGTGGGCACTCCATGAAATTGCTGAGCAGTCGGGTTAGAACGGATAAAAGGAAGTACTTCTTCACCCAAAGAGTGATTAACACTTGGAATTCACTGCCACAGGAAGTGGTGGCGGCTACAAGCATGGACGGCTTCAAAAGGGAATTAGATAGGCATATGGAGCAGAGGTCCATCAGTGGCTATTAGCCACAAGGTATAGATAGGGGCTCTGGGGCAAGTGATGCTCTGTCTTCTTGGTGCTTGGGGGGGCCAGCAGTGGGAGGGCTTCTAATGTCCTGGCCCCACTGGTGGACCTCCTGATGGCACTGGTATTTCTGGCCACTGTGGGATACAGAGTGTTGGACTGGATGGGCCTTTGGCCTGATCCAACATTGGCGTCTCTTATGATCTTATGTTGTGCTAACATGAGAAGCAAAGCACAGCTCGCACGCAAATAAAGGTTTCCGCCGTGCCAGTTTATAATCCGGACCCCGTCCAAGGAAGGAAACATTCAGTTCCTTTCCAGTCACTTTTTAGCAAGGTGATGAATCAATGATGCATCGACGGAGGCAAAATGAGCTTGGCCTCTGTCCATAGAAGTTGGCCGATCCAAGTCCGGAGATTCACGCCAGAGAGAGCAAGCTGCTTTGGTGGCAACCAAAGAGGATTGCAGCCCTCGGGTTTTGAAATGACAAGCCACGGAAACTTGGCAGATCCTCCGGCCGTGTCCCTAGCAAGCTCGTGGGAGAGCAGGAGGAAATTCAGACCGGAGCACCTTTCTGTTGCTCTCAGTTTGAAGGGAGAGACGACATCTGACAGGGGCACAAAAGTTCGTGCCTGGTTCTAATGAGCGAAACGTCAGCCAAGGAACTCAAGAAGTGCGGGAAATGCCGCTCGTCTTCTCCAGATTTTTTCCAGCTCCCATGGAAACCCCTCGGAAGCACCTTCCAAGCAAGAACCTCCGCACTGACAGCCGTATGTGGAACATGAGAAGCTGTCAGGAAACACATCAGCTGGGGCCTTGGCGCCCAGGAGCACCGTGTTGGGGATCACAGTGTAGCAATGTTTTCAAGGTGTCATAGCTACCCAGCAAAGGCATTTGCCGCTGTGGTATGCATGTGTATTTCACTGGGAGGGAAAGCCGTTCCGATGTTTAAAGACTGATGTACTGTTCATCAGCCTAATCCCTTTGCCTGGGGGGTTCTCAGAAAGTGCTGCTGTCTGCCGCTACCCACAAAAGAATTCCCGAACCCATCGAGAAAGCCAGTTTGGTGTAGAGTGAGCCAGTGTGGTGTAGTTGTCGTCGTCGTACACTCGCGCAGCCGAGTCCGACTCTTCGCGACCCCATGGACCACATCATGCCAGGCCCTCCTGTCTCCCGCCGTCCCCTGGAGTTTGCTCAATTTCGTGCTCATGGCATCGGTAACGCTGTCCAACCATCGCATCCTTTCTTGTCCCCGTCTTCTTTGATCTTCAGTCTTTCCCAGCATCGGGGGCTTCTCCAGTGAGGGCTCCCTTCTCATACGGTGGCCAAAGTATTGAAGCTTTGTGATGTAGTACCAAAGGAGAACTGGGAACACCCTTGTTTCAATCCCCACTCACCATGAAACTTGTGAAGGCCCAACCGGATATAATGCTCGGAGATCCGGGAATAATCTTGCCAGTCCCCAGTTCAGGGCAGGGGTACCATTTTTCAGGGCTCTGCCCACTGCTGGCCGGCTGGCCGGTAGGGAAAATCCCGCCCCCAAACAGCCACGTCCCTGTGTGACTTGTCTGATGTGATGACGTCACCCGGAAGTAACATCATCATGCCAGGGACATCACACGGGGATGTTCTGCTTTGAGGGTAAAACTCTATGGTTTTAAGCCGGTTCTACCATAGAGTTTTGCCCTTAGACCACAGTCCCTGCATAACGTCACTGGCATGATGACATCACGTCCGAGTGACCTCATCACGTCAGGGAAATCCCAGGATGCCCCCCAAATCCACTTGCTGGAGTGATAGCTACCCAGCAAAGGCATTTGCCGCTGTAGTATGCATGTGTATTTCACTGGGAGGAAAAGACTTTCCGATGTTTAAGACTGATGTACTGTTCGTCAGCCTAATCCCTTTGCCTGGGTGGTTCTCAGAAAGTGCTGCTGTCTGACGCTACCCACAAAAGAATTCCCGAACCCATCGAGAAAGCCAGTTTGGTGTAGAGTGAGCCAGTGTGGTGTAGTTGTCGTCGTCGTTCACTCGCGCAGCCGAGTCCGACTCTTCGCGACCCCATGGACCACATCATGCCAGGCCCTCCTGTCTCCCGCCGTCCCCTGGAGTTTGCTCAATTTCGTGCTCATGGCATCGGTAACGCTGTCCAACCATCGCATCCTTTCTTGTCCCCGTCTTCTTTGATCTTCAGTCTTTCCCAGCATCGGGGGCTTCTCCAGTGAGTGCTCCCTTCTCATTCGGTGGCCAAAGTATTGGAGCTTTGTGATGTAGTGCCAAAGGAGAACTGGGAACACCCTTGTTTCAATCCCCACTCGCCATGAAACTTGTGAAGGCCCAACCGGATATAATGCTCGGAGATCCAGGAATAATCTTGCCAGTCCCGAATTCAGGGCAGGGGTACCATTTTTCAGGGCTCTGCCCACTGCTGGCCGGCTGGGGAAATCCCGCCCCCAAACAGCCACGTCCCTGTGTGACTTGTCCGATGGGATGACGTCACCCGGAAGTAACACCATCATGCCAGGGACATCACACGGGGATGCTCTGCTTTGAGGGTAAAACTCTATGGTTTTATGCCGGTTTTACCATAGAGTTTTGCCCATAGACCACAGTCCCTGCATGACGTCACTGGCATGATGACATCATGTCCGGGTGACATCATCACGTCAGGGAAATCCCAGAATGCCCCCCAAATCCACTTGCTGGAGTGACGAGGGAACCTGGCAACCCTATCTGGGAATGGAACTCCCAGCGTCTTGTTTTTTCTTTAAACATGGGCCTCTCATTTCCATCAGGACTTTGGTGCAAGATAGGTTTGCCAGTCTCCATAGGAGAGGCTGAACTTCTCCTAGAACTGTAATTGATTGCCAAATGCTAGAGATCGGCTCCTCTGGAGAAAATGGCAGTTTTGGAGCATGGCCTCTATGTCATGACATCCCCACTGGTCTCTCCCCACCCCCCACCCCAGCAATCTCCACCCTCCCCAGACACCGTACTCAAATCCTCTGGAAGTTTCCAACCCAGAATTGGCAACCCTCGTGCAGGGGGAAGTTGAATTTAATTCTTCACTGTAGAAGAGAGAAGAGATTGGATTTATACCCCGCCCTTCACTTGGAGTCTCAGAGCGGCTTACAAACTCCTTTCCCTTCCCTCCCTTCCCCTCCCCACAACAGACACCCTGTGAGGTGGGTGGGGCTGAGAGAACTCTGACACAAACTGCTCTTTTTCAAGGACAGCTGTGCCAGAGCTTGTGACTGACCCAAGGTCACATCAGCAGGTGCAAGTGGAGGAGTGGGGAATCAAACCCGGTTCTCCCAGATTAGAGTCCGCGCACTTAACCACTACACCAAGCTGGCTCTCACTGTAGCCCCGAGGTGCTGCCTTACATGTGGGTAGCCCGAACGGCAGGGTCATTCTGCTCATAAGAACATAAGAACATAAGAGAAGACAATGTTGGATCGGGCCAATGGCCCATCTAGTCCAACACTCTGTCACAGAGTGGCCAAAAATTAGTGGGGCCAGGACACTAGAAGCCCTCCCACTGTTCCCCCCCTCGCACCAAGAATACAGAGCATCCCTTGCCCCAGCCTGTGAGTTCCTATCTATACCTTGTGGCTAATAGCCACTGATGGACCTCTGCTCCAGATGTTTATCCAGTTCGCTCCTGACCTGAACCAGAGACCCACAAAGGTTATGCCAAAGGAAGGCACTCCCGGCCTGAAACTAGCCACAGCTCTGGGAGGAGGGTCTCCATTCTCAGGTTCTCATACAAGGCAGCCCTTCAAGGCAATCTTCAACCTCCCCTCTTCCAGCAGGGACAAGGAAGGAAGGCTCCTCCGGGTGAAGTATCTGCATTTCTAAAGCTATTCCGTTGCCACCTAGCACAGAGCCCTTCTGTCTCCAACTCGGTGTCAGCTATGCTGCCATGATGTTTATGGGCAGGAGTGCATCGGCTTGACCTGTGTACCAGCTGCTGCTGCATTCCTTCGTTCCTTATTATCTCTGATCTTGTAGGCTGTCTGTGTAGTGTCTTCCCATCAATTACCCGTGGGATTAGTTTCGATTCCCAGCTTTGGCTTTAACGGCCTGGGGCCCCATTCTCCCGTGTGCAGGAGTCAGGCCGATTGGCCTAGGGGTGGGTGGGGTGCATACGAATACCCTATATCCCATTATGCTTGTAGGAACGTAGCCGTGTGCAGGAGTCAGGCCGACTGGCCTAAGGGGTGGGTGGGGTGCATACGAATACCCTATATCCCATTATGCTTGTAGGAACGTAGCCGTGTGCAGGAGTCAGGCCGACTGGCCTAAGGGGTGGGTGGGGTGCATACGAATACCCTATATCCCATTATGCTTGTAGGAACGTAGCCGTGTGCAGGAGTCAGGCCGACTGGCCTAAGGGGTGGGTGGGGTGCATACGAATACCCTATATCCCATTATGCTTGTAGGAACGTAGCCGTGTGCAGGAGTCAGGCCGACTGGCCTAAGGGGTGGGTGGGGTGCATACGAATACCCTATATCCCATTATGCTTGTAGGAACGTAGCCGTGTGCAGGAGTCAGGCCGACTGGCCTAAGGGGTGGGTGGGGTGCATACGAATACCCTATATCCCATTATGCTTGTAGGAACGTAGCCGTGTGCAGGAGTCAGGCCGACTGGCCTAAGGGGTGGGTGGGGTGCATACGAATACCCTATATCCCATTATGCTTGTAGGAACGTAGCCGTGTGCAGGAGTCAGGCCGACTGGCCTAAGGGGTGGGTGGGGTGCATACGAATACCCTATATCCCATTATGCTTGTAGGAACGTAGCCGTGTGCAGGAGTCAGGCCGACTGGCCTAAGGGGTGGGTGGGGTGCATACGAATACCCTATATCCCATTATGCTTGTAGGAACGTAGCCGTGTGCAGGAGTCAGGCCGACTGGCCTAAGGGGTGGGTGGGGTGCATACGAATACCCTATATCCCATTATGCTTGTAGGAACGTAGCCGTGTGCAGGAGTCAGGCCGACTGGCCTAAGGGGTGGGTGGGGTGCATACGAATACCCTATATCCCATTATGCTTGTAGGAACGTAGCCGTGTGCAGGAGTCAGGCCGACTGGCCTAAGGGGTGGGTGGGGTGCATACGAATACCCTATATCCCATTATGCTTGTAGGAACGTAGCCGTGTGCAGGAGTCAGGCCGACTGGCCTAAGGGGTGGGTGGGGTGCATACGAATACCCTATATCCCATTATGCTTGTAGGAACGTAGCCGTGTGCAGGAGTCAGGCCGACTGGCCTAAGGGGTGGGTGGGGTGCATACGAATACCCTATATCCCATTATGCTTGTAGGAACGTAGCCGTGTGCAGGAGTCAGGCCGACTGGCCTAAGGGGTGGGTGGGGTGCATACGAATACCCTATATCCCATTATGCTTGTAGGAACGTAGCCATTCCTAACAGTGACGATGTTACTGCCTCTATAGCTCTGGCAATAAAGTATAAACTTATGACAAGCGTGTACTCAATTGTTTGGCTGTCGAACCTGACACTTGGCACATAGTCCTTTTTTTGTGATTTTTTTTACATGTGTGATAAATCCTTTGTCTCATCACCTGTTCTTCCTGCCCCACCCGTCAGGATATCGAGCTAACTAATCAAACATTCACATTATTAATGATCCTTCCTGACGTCTATCAGGGACCCATCTCCCACCTTTTGTGTAAATCTGGGAACCATCAGTGGCCGTCAAGACCCATTCAACTAACTATCCAGCACCTGGCTTAGTCCCATCAAGGCTCCTGTGCAGCCGGACTGTTCCTGGACTTTTGCTTGCTTGTGTCACGCCCCCTGGTCCTGCCGTGACAAAATCTTTTGTCTCGACACCTGTCCTTCCTGCCCCATCCCTCAGGATACCAGCATAACTAATCAAACATTCAAATTATTAATAATCCTTCCTGGTGTCTATCAGGGACCCATCTCCTACCTTTTGTGTAAATCTGGGAAGCCATTCAATATACCTTGGCCAAACCATCAAGACCATTTCAAGTAGCTATCCAGCACCTGGCTAGATTCATCAAGGCTATTGTGCAGCCAGACTCTGCCCCTCTGGAAGCTCATTGGTCACATCTGAATTATGCTCTGCTTGGTACCACACCTCCATGGACTCCTTAGTGGTCTAGAAAATTTATTGTTCTCACCTAAGACCAGCCCCCAAGGCCTCCCATTGGTCTGCATTGTTTTCCAGTGTCTATATCCATCAGAGCACACAGCCTCAGATTGTGTGTCTGTCCCTGATGCCAACTGGCAGTTCACCCCTAAACCTTTGGTTTGGGCCATAATCTCATCTCAGTGGACGAATGCTCCCTCTAAGTGGTGGAGTCTTGTGAGCAAACATTCTACTTTGTGAGCTACTGGCATTACCGCTGTGAGCAAGCAATTTGGCTACTGCATAAATTAGTTTGATCTGGAGCCATCCTTCCTGAGGTAAGACGAATATGTGTGAGCTGGAGGCTAAGAAACTGTGAGCTAGCTCACACTAACTCAGCTTACAGGGAACACTGCAATGGACCCCTGAACATCTGGACAGGTTGTATCTCCCCATAACTGACCCCTCTATTCACTACCAATTACCTCTGCTTTCTTAGTTCTGTACTGCTTAATGTGCTTGCAATTAGGGAAATTCTTCAATAAAACCTATTTAATTTACTCTTCAGATCTGGAGTCTTCTACTGTGCTGGACCTTGGTATACAAAGTGGTGTGTGGTCCCTGTACCCTTCTGGTTCCCCCTGCCACATAGCTAATTTCCCAAAACAACAAGGCAGGCCATTGGTGGTAACATCACCCTGTGCCAGTGTTCCAACCTGAAATGTCTGTGGGGCTATTATTAATTCCATAGAGTAATCATTCAGCTATTGTTGGCCCCACCATGTGTACCACAATTGTGAGCACCACTCCGGAAACTTCCAGTGCCAAGTCACAAACTGGGGTCCTCATGTCAGGGACACAGCGCCATGTGCATATGCCCCCCTCCCTTTCCCGCAACTGTTTAAAGGGAACCTTCCCTTTAAATGTTGCAGGAAAGTGGGAACCATCCATTCCTGCCCTGCAAGCAGTTGAGTTCATCACTTGCAGGGCATACACAAGCGGGCCCCGCTTCAAAAAAGCGGGTGCCACACACTCCTGCCCTGCACGCAGTGAGCTTGCCACGTGAAGAGTAAGTGTGGGCAGCCCCTGCTTTAAACAAAGATGGCTGCTTTGGAGGATGGAATCCATACAGGGGTGGCCAAACTGCAGCTCGGGAGCCACATGCGGCTCTTTCGCACAGTCTAATTCAATGTTCATAAAAAGCAAACTGGCCTATTTTTCAATAAAAAAAATGTGTGTGTGATATTTGTTCATGTCTCAAAGCACTCAAACATCTGACGTTTCGTCTACGTGGCTGTTACGTTAAGCAAGCTTGGCCACGCCTGGATAGCTCCGTACCCAACTGAGGTCCCTCCCCTCTCCAAACCGTGACCTCCTCAACATCCACCCCCAAAATCGCCAGCTATTTCCCAACCCGGACCTGGCAACCCTGCGCATACAGCCATAATAGCCACAGGACATCCAGGTATACGGCGGAAGTATTCCTGGAGCATTGTTTCTTTTTCTTTCTTTTTTTCTTTGACAAGTGTCGTCCTTACTTTGTGAAAACCTGTTACCATCACCAGGACACTTTTCTGTAGGTCGATTTTGTGATTTTTTTTCCCTTTGGAAAGTTTTTAAAAATGCGGCTAATGAATCTGCGCTTCGCCCTTCGAGTCACTGTCATCTCCGGCGCAGGGATCAAAGCGTCGTTTCTGACAAAGGCACATTTCTCTTTGCAACAACAACAGAAAAGAAGGTGGGGAACATCAGGTTTTTAAAGGTGTTTCCAAATCTGTCACCTCTTGGACGGCGCACTTCTGGCCAAATTGCTTTTCATTTGAATACAATTTGGAAGTGGATCAACTAATCACCGTCGGGTAATTGCATTTTGGAGGAAGAAAAGGGAAATTACATGGAATGATGGCTTCTCATTAAGCTCTTGCCAACAGCAGAATATAGAACTCGTGCTATTGTCATTGGAGAGTGGCAACAATGGCATTTTGTTCCCTCAGCGCTTACAATGCGACCTACTGCCGTCTGCAGCTGACGAACGGCGGCCTTCCATTGTATCAGTTACATTATGTGGTACACTGACAGAAGTGTATCTCGGATTGTTAAAGAAGTCATTAAGAGTACATTATATCCCACCACGAGAATTTAGGTGACCTGAGATTCCATTCGCGCAGGGAGTCCTCAACATGGTGCTGGGGGTGGCTGCCTCCACCTCCAGTGGCATCCATTTTGTGGCTGCGCCCACCACGCTTTTCCTGAATGCCAACCGTACCCCCAGGCTCAAAAGGTTGAGGGCCCCTGCATTAGAGAGATCTTAAAAGTTGGGGGAAGTCTGCGCTTGACAGCCCCACTTTATTTTATTTTTTTTAAAAAATATATCCCACATGTCTCCATGATTGGGCACCCAGAACAGTTAAGAATATAAGAAAAGACCTGCTGGATCAGACCAGTGGTCCCTCTAGTCCAGCATCCTGTCTCACACAGTGGCTTCAACCAGTTTCTCTGGAGGGCCAACAACAGGGCATAGAGGCCAAGGCCTTCCCCTGATAAGAACATCAGAAGAGCCCTGCTGGATCAGACCAGTGGTCCATTTAGTCCAGCATCCTGTCTCACACATCGGCCAACCAGTTCCTCTGGAGGCCAACAACAGGACATGGAGGCCGAGGCCTTCCCCTGATAAGAATGTAAGAAGAGCCCTGCTGGGTCAGACCAGTGGTCCATCTGGTCCTGCTTCCTGTCTCACAAAGTGGCCAACCAGTTTTTCTAGAGGGCCAACAGGGCATAGAGGCTGAAGCCTTCCTCAGATAAAAACAGATGAGTCCTACTGGATCAGACCAGTGGTCCATCTAGTCCAGCATCCTGTCTCACACAGTGGCCAACCAGTTCCTGTGGACAGCCAAGGCTGAGGCCTTCCCTTGATAGGAACCTAAGAGCCCTGCTGGATCAGACCAGTGGTCCGTCTTGTCCAGCATCCTGTCTCACACAGTGGCCAACCAGTTCCTCTGGAGGGCCAACAACAGGGCAGGGACGCTGAGGCATTCTCCTGATAAGAACCTAAGAAGGGCCCTGCTGGATCAGACCAGTGAGGGTCCATCTAGTCCAGCATCTTGCCTCACACAGTGGCCAACCAGTTCCTCTGGAGGGCCAACAACAGGGCATAGAGGCCGAGAGCTTCCCCTGATAAAAACATAAAATGATAAGAACATAAAAAGGAACTGTACACAGTGTTCCAAATGAGGCTGTATCATAGATCTATAGAGGGGTATACAGTTATTCACACCAGTCCCTCCATGTCTACTTAATCTTCACAGCAACAACCTTGTGAAGGTAGGTGAGGCCGAGAGGTTTTGCTGGCCCAAGATCACCTAGCAGGCTTCCATGGCTGATGGGGGTCCTATTCTGACACTCTAACCATGACAACACATAGACCTTTATTTCTAAAAAATGGAGGCGGGGTTCATACAGACTCAACTAATTATTGGCCCAGAGTCTTGTGACCATGATGTAATGTTGCTGGATGCCTGCCCATGATGGGTGAACTCCCGCCCCTGCCCTGAAATGTCCATTTCCGCTGGGTCTCAAACACACACCACGTTGCCCATGATGTTGCCCATGATGGGTGAACTCCCGCCCCTGCCCTAAAATGTTCATGTTCTTCAGAGTGAATAGCAGGAGAAAAACTGGGGGGCGGGGATTAATGACACAGATGCTGTGACATCTCTTCCAGGTGATCACTCATGTTTGGGGTTCTGGTCAGGAGCTCCAGGTTCTCAGAAATCCAAAGGGAACAATATGCAATATCCTGGTTTGCTTTCTGTAAGCTTGATAATAAGCAATTATCAAGCTTACAGAAATATCAGGCTAAGCTCCCATCCGCTGGGTCACACACACAGACACAGACACACATACACAAAAAAAAATCAAAATTTAGCTAGACCTTGAGATGAAATGCATAGCTAAAACTAAGCATCTTGAATCCAAAGTGCTGGCTACCAGTCAAGAAATCATTAATCAAGCTCTCCCAAACACTAGGATGAGCCAGGCCATCTCGCACCCAGCATCTAGTGGTGAGAGGAAACATATCAGACTTCCTAGATAAGAGCTGCAAACATACTTGAGAGCAGAAGAATATCCTCTTGGGAGTGACCGGACGGCTGTCCCCTCACAGAATCAAGGCAACTAAATGGTCAGGCACCAACCTGTAACAAAGATGGAATTACAAAGGCTATAGAACCCGGAAGGGACTTCACACATCCCACCCCCATGCTCTAAGAATTCCCCAGATCTCTTTACCCATAGTACAGACATCACCCTGCCAACAAAAGTCCGCATGGTCAAAGCAATGGTATTCCCAGTAGTCATGTATGGCTGCAAGAGTTGGACTATAAGGAAGGCCGAGCGCCGAAGAATAGATTCTTTTGAACTATGGTGCTGGAGAAGACTCTTGAGAGTCCCTTGGACTACAAGAAGATCAAATCAGTCAATCCTAAAAGAAATCAACCCTGACTGTTCCCTGGAAGGCCAGATAATGAAACTGAAGCTCAAATCCTTTGGCCACCAAATGAGCAGTCCCTGGAGAAGACCCCGATGCTGGGAAAGATTGAAGATCAAAGAAGACGGGGATGGCAAAGGATGAGATGGTTAGACAGTGTCATAGATGCAACGAACATGAAATTGAGCAAACTTCAGAGGACAGCGGAAGACAGGAGGGCATGGCATGATCTGGTCCATGGGGTTGCAAAGAGTCGGACTCGACTGTGCGACTGAACAACAACAACAAATGCACCCCACCCACCCCTAGGCCAATCGGCCTGACTCCTGCACACGGCTATGTTCCTACAAGCATACAACAACAAAAAAGAGATCTACAATGTTGTGAGGGGTGTGTGGAATCACTTCTGCTGGATCATGTGGAAGTGACATCACAGCTCCATCCCCCCAACAGTTGTTCGTGGTAACCCTACTGTGCTGTCCCTGGAGGTCTGGACTAGATGGACCATTTTAACCATTTTTAAAACATTTTTATTGCGTTTCTAAACTACACACCTATAGGGTTTGGGGATGGAAACAAACTAAAACTACGAGTAGCAAGAGATCATTAATACAATTGTTTAAAGTAAGGATAATTCCCTATTGTCAGAGTAGTAATACATGAGAGTTAATACAATAGTTAGTATTTTTCGCTCCATAAGACGCACCTGACCATAAGACGCACCTAGTTTTTAGAGGAGGAAAACAGGAAAAAATGCCTCTTCTGCTGCTGTTCAGTGGGGAGAGAAGCCTTGAGCCGGATCTCCCAGGTGGCAAAGCGAGAAGGGCCCCGCTGGCCACGATGCTTTACAGCAGCCTCCCAAGGACTGGGGGAAGAAACCCTTGCACGGATCCCCCAGCGGGAAAGCTTGGCAATGAGCAGTGCCCCCCCCATGGCTTCCTTGACCTCAGAACTGCCGCAGCTCGGTGGAGGAGGAGGGGGCAGGAGAGCGGGCATTACTCTTTAAAGGGCTGGGGGAGCCAAAAAGGAGGGAGGAAGGAGCTGGGGGAATGCGAGCAAGGAATTGGGAACTGGTGCCTGTGCCTCCTTTTTCTCATGCAGCTGAACAGCACCCCTGGGGTCCCGCGGGATTGCATCCCTGCACGGAGTGACTCCACAAGGAGCCCCACTGAGGTGCATTGTAGGGCGGGAGTCCAGTCCCGCGGGGTCTTCATGGCAAAGGGACTGAAGCCTTCCCCCCCCCCTTGGTCTGCAGCCGTGAAAGGGCGAAAGCGGCCTGAGTGAGCTGTTTGCTAAAGAGGCCGAGCAAGGGAGGGCTTCAGAGACGCGGAGGCGGTGGGGAAAGCCTTGCAGTTGGAGCCTGTGGAGGTTTACTCTCAAGTAAGAATTTTGCAGCCGATCTCACGGCTGCAAAGCTTGGCAATGAGGGGCGAGAGGTGCTATCCCCCCGCCCTGGATGGCTTCCTTGAGCTCAGAATGGCCACAGCACGGTGGAGGAGGAGGAGGGCGGCCATTACTCATTAAAGGGCTGCTTAGGAGAGCTGCAGGAGCCAAAATGACCTTTCGCGTCTGGGAGGCGGGGGAACCTTTCGCGCCCCCTCCCAGCCGCTGCCGTTGCCGCCGACGCAAGCAGCCACCATAACTCTTTAAAGCGCTCCTTGCGAGAGCGGGGGGAGCCAAAATGACCTCTTTTTTGCAGTATTCGCTCCATAAGACGCACACACTTCCCCCCACTTTTTTGGGGGGGGAAGTGCGTCTTATGGAGCGAAAAATACGGTATATGGAAGATTGAGCGAGTGTTCACAAGCAAATTTGGTTAGAGTGTATGCTTCTTAAAGGTAAAGGTTCCCTTGCTCGAAAGCTAGTCGAATCCAACTCTAGGGTTGTGGTGCTTATCTCTGTTTCAAAGCCGAAGAGCCAGCACTGTCCGAAGATGTTTCCGTGGTCATGTGGCCGGCATGACTAAACACCAAGGCACACAGAACACTGTTACCTTCCCACCGAAGTGGTACCCATTTATCTACTTGCAATTTCTTGCTTTCGAACCGCTAGGTTGGCAGGAGCTGGAACTAGGGACGGCACACTCGGGTCTCGAACTGCTGAACTAGTGACCTTCCACAGCCTGCAGTTTTGCGTCTTAACCACTTAAGCCACCGCAGCTCCTTATGCTTCTTAGTTTAGGGTTATTAGTTTCTGATCGTTATCAGACCATTAGAGTTTCATCATTTTACTTATTTCCTTTCTCTACGTTTCTTTTCAAAGTCCTTTTTATTTTTAGGGGGCCTAGGAGCCATAGCCTACAGTTGGGGTCTCAAAATCGACTGACCCTCCCTGGTCCGAGGGAGGCCAAACTAGCTATCACCAGGGCCGGAGCCTTTTCAGTGGTGGCCCCTACCTGGTGGAATGAGCTCCCAGAGGAGAGCAGGGCCGTGCAGGACCTTTTGCAGTTCCGCAGGACCTGTAAGACGGAGCTTTTTCGCCAGGCATTTAAGTAGGGGCCGCTGCTACTGCAGTTCGTTACTGCAGGCCCCTACTGTAGGCCATTACTGCAGAGCTTGGTCTGTGGTTTAACATCTAACTGATTATGAGCAGAAACATCGTGGAACATCTGGGCAGT
>NW_015162028.1:200072-202441 GCF_001447785.1 Gekko japonicus | reverse complement strand
GTTCTTTGCTTAAAATCTCTTTCAGGTTTTCACCTTTCTGCTCAGAAATGTTCTGAAATCTCAGGACATATGCTGATTTTTCCATCTGGAGGGATAGCAATTGGTGATTCTCAGAGATTTTATCCTTTTCCACGACCTCCAGTCTTTGTTCAAACTTTTTGGACTTAAGATCAACTTTTTTCAGCTTCTTATTTATCTTCTCTGTTTTTGCTGAGGTATCTTGAAGCTCCTTGTGCAACATATCCATTTTCTGGTTGAGAGTGGTCATCTGGTTCACTAGAGGGTGCAGGGCTGCAGCAATCATTTTGGGGAAATCTGTGGCTGTTTCCGGTTTGGTAACTAGAGACGATGAGCTGGCTGCTCCTGTAAGTTTCGCTTTCGCCACCATTTTCTCTGCACGCTGCATCATTGTTTAAACTCAATGGGAAGTTTCAAAAACTCTCCTAAAGCCTCTTTAAGTCTGGAAACATTGCTTTGTTGCTAATCTGCACCTCATTCGCTCTTTTCAAGCCGCCCTTGCCTCCCGCTTTAACTCAGTCTGTTCGGGATGGGGATTCCCCCCCCCCGCCACTTGTTTGGGGCTTCAGGCCGGCTTTACTACCAGCAATAAAGTGGAGACTCGCTAAATCGTACGTTTACTCCCATTCTTACTTGCGTTCATTTCTGTGGTAGGGAAGATGGGTTCAGGAGGGTCTCTTGTGCACTCGGTCCAGTGTGCATCTCTAGGTACCATTGCTGGCTCCGTGCATTCCGCCTTGGGAGAGGCACCTCTCACGCCCCAGGCCTCAACCCTCCTACAAAGGGTTGCGGGGGTCCAAGATCGACTTGGACCCCTCCCCATCGGCACATTTGCGGGCTGTTCACATCAGAGCAAATATGGAGCGCACCCACTTGCAAGTCACCAAAAACCAGAAACCGATGGGTCATTGGTCTAATCCAGCAGCACTCTTCTTATGTCTTTGGACAGCCAAGAGCTTCAGAGTATTTCTGTGCTGGGGCTGGCAGTGGGAATGTTCCTGACTCTGCTGGTGGTGACATGAAATGACTTCACTTCCAGCCTATCTGTATTTACTTCCCCTTCAGTTGATGATGCCACAGATCCATTGGCAAGCCTCCCAGGGGGCGCCTTTCAACATCTATATTCAGGTTGGGGATGATTTTGTATTTCTCATCAATGCTGTTTTGACCTGGAAATTACATCCCCTTCCGCCCCTAGTGACTTTTAGAATAATAGAATCAAAGAGTTGGAAGGGGCCTCCAGGGTCATCTGATCTAACCTCCTGCACAATGCAGGAAATCCACAAATACCCTCCCCCACCCCCAGTGACCCTAACCCCATGCCTAGAAGATGGCAATATCTTTGAGAGCCAGTTTGGTGTAGTGGTTAAGTGTGTGGACTCTAATCTGGGAGGACCGGGTTTGATTTTCCACTCCTCCACTTGCAGCTGCTGGCATGACCTTGGGTCAGTCACAAGTTCTCTCAGAGCTGTTCTCTCAAGGTCAGTCCTCGAAAGTGCTCTCTCAGCCCCACCTACCTCACAGGGTGTCTGTTGTGGGGAGGGGAAGGAAAAGGGATTGTAAGCTACACTGAGACTCCTTTGGGTAGTGAAGGGCGGGGTATAAATCCAATCTCTGCTTCTTCTTCTTTTACCTCACAGGGTGTCTGTTGTGGGGAGGGGAAGGGAAAGGGATTGTAAGCTGCACTGAGACTCTTTTGGGTAGTGAAGGGTGGGGTATAAATCCAATCCCTTCTTCTTCTCCTTCTTTACAATGGCAACATTTTTACGATGTCTTTTTGACAAATTTGGGGGGGGGGACACACAAAACAAACAAACAAAAACCCTGTTTTGGCTCCTTGGTGGACTCTCTGCTTGAGATGTTCCTATGAAGGCTGATTAAAACATTGTGGTGGTTGGTGAGATTGAACAAAGTGATGGTTGATGAGACTGTACAATCCCATCAAGATTCCTTTCTGGTTTACAATGGAATCAGTGTACATGTATGTTAGAGCACATCAGTAATCTAGGAGAAGGGAAGCAGACAAAACTGAAAAGGCACATCTGTCTCTAAAGAAGCAGCAGCAGCAGCAGCAGCAGCAGAAGAGATTGGATTTATACCCCACCCTTCACTACCCAAAGGTGTCTCAGAGCGGCTTACAAACTCCTTTCCCTTCCCCTCCCCACAACAGACACCCTGTGAGGTAAAAGAAGAAGAAGAAGAGATTGGATTTATACCCCGCCCTTCACTACCCAAAGGTGTCTCAGAGCGGCTTACAAACTCCTTTCCCTTCCCCTCCCCACAACAGACACCCTGTGAGGTAAAAGAAGAAGAAGAAGAGATTGGATTTATACCCCGCCCTTCACTACCCA
>NW_015162028.1:196719-199544 GCF_001447785.1 Gekko japonicus | reverse complement strand
TACCGTATTTTTTGGACCATAAGACTCACTTTTTCTTCCAAAAAAAGTGGGAGGAAAAGTGAGTGCGTCTTATGGACCGAAGGTTCAGAATATTTTTTTCCCTGTTTTCCTCCTTTAAAAACTAGGTGCGTCTTAAGGTCAGGTGCGTCTTATGGTCCGAAAAATACGGTACATCTTCTTTGATACTCTCACACCACTCGCAACCTGCAGTGGGCTAGCACCGCGCAAACCTCAACACCCCTCCCCACAACAGACACCCTGTGAGGTAGGTGGGGCTGAGAGCAGTGTTCCCTCTAAGCTCAGTTAGTGTGAGCCAGCTCACAGTTCTTTAGCCTCCGGCTCACACATTTTTGTCTTAGCTCAGGAAGGATGGCTCCAGAGCAAACTAATTTATGCAGCAGCCAAATCGCTCACTCACAACTTTAATGCCAGTAGCTCACAAAGTGGAATTTTTGCTCACAAGACTCCACAGCTTAGAGGGAGCATTGGCTGAGAGAGCTTTTGACAGAAACGGCTCTTTTTCAAGGACAGCTCTTATCAGAACTATGACTTGCCCAAGGTCATCCAGCCAGGTGCAAGTGGAGGAGTAGGGAATCAAACCCGGTTTTCCCAGATTAGAGTCTACACACTTAACCACTACAACATCTGGGAATCAGAAACAGCAGTATGCAGATCTCAGATGCAGAAGCGGTGCTCCAGAGAGAAGATAATATAATATGGTACTCCCCCCCCCTAAGAAAACAGGGAGGAATTCAAATGTGGGGTATTCTTTCAAACATCCCTAAATCAGGACAGCTATCAAGAACCTCCACAGCTTCCAGCTGAGAACAAGATTAAATATGTACTTTGCTGAATTTGTGCTGGTAGGGAAGACTGCCACATACTGAAGACATGCAGTGAAGACTACCACATACTGACTCCCCGGCCTGGCAACTAGCAGGAGATGGGGGGAAGTGGGAACTTACTGAAGGGGACGTGATGGCCATCCCTGAGCGATGACCCAACTTTTGGCGAGACCTGGAAGCAATGGTGTTGTGTTGGGGCAACGCTCTAGCACTTGCCTCAAACTCTATGGTTTCCACAGAGCTTTGGGTCAAGTGCTAAAGTTTTACCCCAGTAACCTGGAAGCGATGGTGTCAAACGTAGGTGATGTTCTAGCACTCACCCAAAACTCTACTGTTTCCATAGAGTTTTTGGCCAAACGCTAGAGTGTCACCCCCGGGGCAACACTGTCACTTCTGGTTCATGCTGGAAGTTGTATCATCATGCAGGAATGACAATTGTGTCCCTCTGTTTGGCTGCCCTGTTTCCTTCCCCTGGCCAGCTGAGTGTCATTGGGACAATTTGCCGTAAGCGGGCAAATGATAACCCTATTTGAAGACCAAGGAATCCGTAGTATTGTGTTAGCATTGTGTTAGCATGGCAGGATGCTGTGTTCTTGGAACGCCCTCCTCATTGTGATCAAGTGTCTTGACCATCAGCAATGACAAAGATATGATATGTAAATAGAAAAAGGAAGTGCAGTCTCCAAAACTCTGAGCTCAAACAAAAGACACAGACCATTCTTCTGCCCGTCCACTGTGAATAATAAAAGAGAGCTTCTGACATAAAATAACACGGAAGGGAGAAATTCAATTATGCTGATTGCAATCTGCCGAATGTGTATTGAAATCATTTTAATGCTGTCTCGCGGCCTCAAAGGCCACTTTTTCTATTACTCCTCTTCCGCTGATGTTAAGTTGGAAAAAAAATAATAATGATTTTTGTGTTAGTCCCTCCAAGAGCAGAGACAAAAGTTTATTCTGTAACTTCTTTGATCGTACTTTTCCGTCTGCAAAAAGAGTTCTTTCAAGAGCTCTGGAGCCCAAACAGAGGTGGCTTGCCATTGCCTGCCTCTGCACAGCAACCCAGGACTTCCTCGGTGGTCTCCCATCTAAGTACTAACCAGGACCAACTCTGCTCAGCTTCCAAGATTTGATGAGATCAGGCTAGCTTGGGACATGCAGAGGTGGTTTGCCATTGCCTGCCTCTGCATAGCAACCCGGGACTTCCTCGGTCATCTCCCATCCAAGTACTAACCAGGTTGGCCCTGCTCAGCTTCCAAGATCTGATGAGATCAGGCTAGCTTGGGACATGCAGAGGTGGTTTGCCATTGCCTGCCTCTGCATAGCAACCCGGGACTTCCTCGGTCATCTCCCATCCAAGTACTAACCAGGTTGGCCCTGCTCAGCTTCCAAGATCTGATGAGATCAGGCTAGCTTGGGTCATCCAGAGGTGGTTTGCCATTGCCTGCCTCTGCACAGCAACCCGGGACTTCCTCGGTGGCCTCCCATCCAAGTACTAACCAGGTTGGCCCTGTTCAGCTTCCAAGATCTGATGAGATCAGGCTAGCTTGGGACATCCAGAGGGGGTTTGCCATTGCCTGCCTCTGCACAGCAACCTGGGACTTCCTCGGTGGTCTCCCATCCAAGTGGTAACCAGGTTGGCCCTGCTCAGCTTCCAAGATCTGATGAGATCAGGCTAGCTTGGGACATCCAGAGGTGGTTTGCCATTGCCTGCCTCTGCACAGCAACCTGGGACTTCCTCGGTGGTCTCTCATCCAAGTGGTAACCAGGTTGGCCCTGCTCAGCTTCCTAGATCTGATGAGATCAGGCTAGCTTGGGACATCCAGAGGTGGTTTGCCATTGCCTGCCTCTGCACAGCAACCCGGGACTTCCTCGGTGGTCTCCCATCTAAGTACTAACTAGGACCAACTCTGCTTAGCTTCCAAGATCTGATGAGATCAGGCTAGCTTGGGACATGCAGAGGTGGTTTGCCATTGCCTG
>NW_015162028.1:186465-196459 GCF_001447785.1 Gekko japonicus | reverse complement strand
GGGACTTCCTCGGTGGTCTCCCATCCAAGTGGTAACCAGGTTGGCCCTGCTCAGCTTCCAAGATCTGATGAGATCAGGCTAGCTTGGGACATCCAGAGGCGGTTTGCCATTGCCTGCCTCTGCATAGCAACCTGGGACTTCCTCGGTGGTCTCCCATCCAAGTGGTAACCAGGTTGGCCCTGCTCAGCTTCCAAGATCTGATGAGATCAGGCTAGCCTGGGCCTTGCAGGTCATGGCTCATTTTATGGTAGGACTGTGCAAAACTGCCTGAAATGTATCATTATTTGCTGAAATCGTTTTTGTTCCTCTCTAAATCAAGGCTCTCCAGTGTTGCACCCAGGCCCGTAGCCAGGATTTTGTAATTTGGGGGGGGGGTGTTAAATAAGTCAAGGGGCACTGATGTCACTAAATAAAAAATAAAATTTAATTTTTTTTAAAAAAAAACCCCTCACTCTTGCAGCATTCGCACTCTGCCTGGGGAAGAAAGCCGCACTTGGGGCAGGGTCAGCAGTGGGGAGTCCCCCGGATGGCCCAGAGAGTCAGGAGTCCTCTGGGCAACCCAGAGAGCTGGGGACCAGGGGACTGGGTGGAAGTTGGGGGGGCTTGGCAGGAAGTCAGGGAGGCTAGGCCCCGAAACACCCCACTACAGGCCTGGGAGTACCCCTGGGTGCCGTGGTGCCTGCCAACACTTGCAAATAAAGTGAATGGGGCGAGGCGTGTCTTTTGCCCAGCAAGGTTTCTGATTGGCCATTGGAGATTTGATTGTCTGTGCAGATTTTTTTTAAAAAATCACCTCAAGGATGGAGTACTGTAAATCGCTCTACGTTAGGACTACACTTGAAGTTGATTAAGAAGTTACAGCTTGTCAGTTTGGTATATAGTGGTGAAGTGCGCGGACTCTAATCTGGGAGAACTGGGTTTATTCCCCCACTCTTCCACTTGCAGCTGCTGGATGACCTTGGGCAAGCCATAGTTCTCTCAGAGCTGTTCTCTCAAGGACAGTTCTTGAAAGAGCTCTCTCAGCCCCGTCTACCTCACAGGGTGTCTGTTGTGGGGAGGGGAAGGGAAAGGAGATTGTCTGAGACTCCGAGTGAAGGGCAGGGTACAAATCCAATCTCCTCCTCCTCCTTCTCTTCTTCTTCTTCTTCTTCCAGAATGCAGTGGTGCGGTTACTTAGGGTTACCCTGATGACAGCACTTATTCAACCTGTGCTCCACCAGCTGCACTGGCTCCAAGTTGAGTACTGGATCCGCTTCAAGGTTTTGGTTCTGACCTTTAAAGCCTTTAACAGTCTGGAACCAACGTACCTATGGGACCGCATCTCCCGGTATGTCCCCCAAAGAGCCTTACGGTCGAGTGAGGGCAGTTTCTAGATCGTTACATCTTCGCTGAACCCCCTCCAGTCCCCAAACTCCAGCTTCACCAGATTCTACTCCCAAGTCTCCAAGAATTTCCGATTCTGGGTTGGCAACCATAGATTCAGGTGGATAGCTGTGTTGGTCTGAAGCAGCAGAGCAAAGTTTGAGTCCAGTGGCACCTTGAAGACCAACAAAGTTTAATTCTGGGTATAAGCTTTCGTGTGCATGCATACAAAAGCTTATACCCAGAATTAAACTTTGTTGGCAGTGGTGTTCCTGGTCTCAGTCACTCAGTCGTTTAAAGAGAGTTTGTAGATAGCAAAGCAAAGCAAAACAAAACAAAAATGGGGGTGGTGGTACAGCTCAGTGGTACAGTACCTGCTTTGCATGTCGAAGGTCTGAAATTCATCCCTTGGACCGATTTCACACAAGAGCTGCGCCGCGGTCGTGTCTCCCTTTGCTCCGCTTCTATTGGTCAATTTCCCACTCGAAGCCGCGCGGCCACATTTTGACCCGTGGATTTTTCCAATTTTCCCTGCGGTTTCGTGATCCTGTTTTCTGAGGATCACGAAACCGTGGGGAAAATCAGGTGAAGCTGCGAGTCAAAATGTGGCTGCGTGGCTTCGAGTGGGAAATTGACCGATAGAAGCGGGGCAAAGGGAGGCATGACTGCGGCGCAGCTCTTGTGTGAAATCGGTCCTGGATTGTCCAGCTGAAAGAGCCAAGTTGTAGGTGATGTAAAAGACCTTGACCAGAGACCATGGAGAGCTGCTGCGAGTCAGAACAGGCATTATTGCCCTTGATTGGCTCACTGGCAGAGCATCTGCTTGGCACGCAGAAGGCCCCAGATTCAATCCCTGGCATCTCCGGTTAAAAGGATCAGGCAGGAGGTGATGTGAAAGACCTCAGCCTGAGACCCTGGAGAGCTGCTGCCAGTCTGAGTAGACAATACTGACCTTGATGGACCAAGGGTCTGATTCAGGATAAGGCAGATTCATGTGGAGGAGTGGGGAATCAAACCCGGTTCTCCCAGATTAGAGTCCGAGCACTTAACCACTACACCAAACTGGCTTTCTAATGAGCTCCTGCACCTCTTTTTCTATGAAATGACCCCTGATTGGGGGTATATGCTTTCAAGAGTCATGGTTCCCTGACTCTCGAAAGCTTATACCCTGAAAACATCTTGGTTTCTAATGTGCTACTATACCTGAACTGAGCTGTGGATTTATGTAACTGTCATTTGCAGCAGGGTACATCCAAAAAAACACATATATTATTAATGTTTTATACATATTCAATTTCTGTTGCAATCTATATTTACATATAATTTATCATAATTATATCCAGATACACATCCAATGAATAATGAATAATCACCCTCCTATCTCCCCAAATATCTGAGAATGCGTTAATACGCTAATGGCACAAGGAATATGCATGCCTTTCTGTTATCTGAAAACTCAGATAAGAGCAACATCTTCTGAGGTGAATTCTTACCAGAGCCAGTGTAGTGTCAAACTTGGAGCACTGGACAAAGACCTGGGTTCAAATCCCCATGCAGCCATGAAGCTCTCTAGGTGACTTGGAGCCCTTCACCCTCTCTCAGCCTAGCCTACCTCACAGGGCTGTTGTGAGGATCAAAAAGAGAGGCAAGAGTCATGGGCCCATTCTGCATCTAGCATTTGCTCCCCTGTTGTACCAGACCCACCCTGGAACAGAAATCCCCCTCCACATTGCATGCCACTTTCACTTTGATTGTCGGATTTTATGGCAGTGTCCAGACTGCATGCCGCTTTGGTGTAGTGGTTAAGTGCGCGGACTCTAATCTGGGAGAACCGGGTTTGATTCCCCACTCCTCCACTTGCACCTGGCTGGATGACCTTGGGCAAGCCATAACTCTGGCACAGCTGTTCTTGAAAAAGGGCAGTTTCTGTCAATAGTTCTCTGCCAGGGCTCTTTTTGTAGAAAAAGCCCAGCAGGAACTCATTAGCATAATAGGCCACACCCAACAGCAGGAACGCATTAGCATATTAGGCCACACCCCTGACAGCACAGCTCATTGGCACATTAGGCAGCACCCCCATGTTACCAGAAGTGTGGTTATCCAGCCACACCCACCTTTTGCTTGTTATTCTGTTTACCTTGTTTGTTGTCAAAACCCAGGGACTTTTTTTGTAGCAGGAACTCCTTTGCATGTTACGCCACACACCCCTAATGTAGCCAATCCTAATGAGTTTCTGCTGTTGGGTGTGGCCTATTATGCTAATCAGTTCCTGCTGGGCGTGGCCAACTTGGGAGCCAGCTGGAACTCCGTTCCTGTGCGTTCCTGCCCCAAAATAGCCCTGGTTCTCTCAGCCCCACCTACTTCACAGGGTGGGGAGGGAAAGGGAAAGGAGTTTGTAAGCCGCTCTGAGACTCCTTTGGGTAGTGAAGGGCGGGGTATAAATCCAATCTCGTCTTCTTCTTCTCTCTTCTTGTCGTTTGATTTCTCAGTTTTATGGTACCATCTGGACTGGATGGGCCTTTGGCCTGATCCAACACTGGCTTCTCTTATGTTCTTATGTTCTTATCTGCATAGATTTATGGCCATCGTATGGACATTCAGGGGTGACTCTGCAGTCAGTAAGGTGTTGGCCGGGGTATCTGAATGTGGTTTTGAGTCCCGGAACAGTGATGAAATGGCCATAAATCTATGCAGACAGTACCATAAAACCAAGAGATCAAAGGAAGTGAAACACAGGTGCTGAGGGGCAGAGAAACTCAGGTGCTGAGAAGCTACAGCAAAGAATGCATATGTACAAGTGCTGAAGTCTTCCTATTATTTTTACGGTTCACTTTTTTTTTACCCAAAAAAAATCCCATCTGCTGTCATGTCTTGTCACATTTTTTTTTAATCCATTCATCTGAAAAGGCTCTAAAGACCTATCAGACTCTTTTGTCTTTCTCACTCGACATCACTCATTAGTGACATACTTAGACATCTCCTCCTCTTCTTTTTTGATTTCTTTTTCATCCCAGCCCTCGTTTTGAAACAAAAAAGTACGCACGGAAATACACACAGTGATGCGGCTGTTCAAAAACATACATTGCAGTCCTACGCAGAGTTGTGCTGCTCTAAGCCCACTGACTTCCATGTTCCTAGAAGGCTGGAACTCTGTTTAGGAAGGCAGGGTTGAGGTTCGAGATTAGCTCGGTTTGGGCTGCCGTGTAATTAAGAACACAAGAACACGAGAGAAACCAATGTTGGATCAGGCCAATGGTCCATCCAGCACAACACCCTGTGCTGCAGAGTGACCCAGACTAGGTGCAATCAGGAGGTCCACCAATGGGGCCAGAACTCCAAAAGCCCCCCCACTGCGGCCACCCCAAGCACCAAGAATACAAAGCATCACTGCCTAAATGGGTAGCTGAGAAAACTCCCTTATGCTACCACAATGAACAGAAAAGCAAGAGCACGTGTCCATGCTTCATATATTGAAAGTCCTTGCTTCGGTCCCTACCAACTCCAGGTGAAGGATGTTGGGTAGCCAGTGATAGAGAAGATGGTGGATACCTACTACCTATCAGGCTACCTGATGGTGAGCTTGAGCAACCAGTGGTCTGACTCAGCATAAGACAGCTTGGTGAGAGCCAGTGTGGGGTAGTGGTAAGAATACCCACTCGTCCATATGAAGCCTGCTGGGTGACCTTGGGCCAGTCACAGTTCTCTCAGAACTCCCTCAGCCCTACCTACCTCACAAGGTAGCTGTTGTGGGAAGAGGAAGATTGTAAGCTGCTTTGGTACTCCTTAAAGTAGAGAAAAGCGGGGTATAAAAACCTCCTCCTCCTCTCCTTCTTCTCCTTCCTCCTTCTCTCCCACTGAAGTTCCTCTCTTTCCCAAACACCGCCCACTTCAGGTCCCACCCCCAAGATCTCCAGGTATTTATTTCCCAACCTGGAGCTGGCATCCCTCTGCCCCGTGACTTCACCCAGGACCTTTGGAGATTCAAGTTGGCCTCTTTTTGAGATTGCGTCAGGTGTCAGTCAGGGGGTGTCCAACCTTGATGAGCCATTGGAGCCCCTCCGCTCCCCAAACCTCACAATTAAATAGAGGGCCCCATGGATGAGCAGGCTCGAGTCTAGGGATCAGCTCAACTTTATTTGTGATTTCAGCAAGAGCCAGAGAATGCAAAAGTAGAGAAAAGCGGGGTATAAAAACCTCCTCCTCCTCCTCTTCTTCTTCTCCTTCCTCCTCCTCTCCCACTGAAGTTCCTCTCTTTCCCAAACACCGCCCACTTCAGGTCCTACCCCCCAAATCTCCAGGTATTTATTTCCCAACCCGGAGCTGGCACCCCTCTACCCCGTGACTTCACCCAGGGCCTTTGGAGATTCAAGCTGGCCTCAGTCTCTGCCCTGCTTTTCTGTTCATTCTGTCTCTGCTTGAGGTCACCTGAGATACGACACGGCTGTCGGTCTTTCTTCTCTTTCCCACCGGTCCCTCCAGAACTTTCACCCTCTTCAGGACAGGCTTGTATGTTTTTATTTGCCCCCTTCTTTTGTTTCTTTTTGAGATTGTGTCAGGTTTCAGTCAGGGGGCCTACTAGACTGGCTACTTTCAGAATCCTGGTAGGCTATTGTTCCTGTGCTCCAAGCTCAGCCAGTCTCTGGGGTGCATGCGTCTGTTTTCATAATGTGATGAAGAAATATATTCACTGCAGAACTGAGGCCTAAATATATTTTCATAATACAACATCACAGTTGTTTTTTTGTTATTGACAACCTCCAGGTAGTGGCCGGAGATCTCCGGGAATTACACCTGTTCTCTGGGCTACAGAGCTCACTTCCTGTGGAGAGAATGGCTGCTTTGGAAGACGGACACAATGACATGATGCCCTGCCTAGGAATAACGTCATACACTTTCAGGTGCCCGTCTCCTGACCCCGCCCTCACCAGGTTACATCCCCCCAAATCTCCAGGAACCCCACCACCTGGAGCTGGCAACCCAACCCAGCAGAGGCTATTCAGGGCGCACAGAACTTGTTCATTAGAATGCAACCCATAAACAGTCAATCTGTCGCCCTCCTACCACCCACACGGAAGAGGTTTCAGTACAGCCGAGGGACTCCCCAAGGGAGAAGGTTGCTGCCGGCTCATCATAATAAAAAAACAACTGTTGCACTATCTGAGGCTGAGAGCCAACTCCATATGTCAAAGGAAACAGAAAGTAATCGCAATTCACAAGAGACCGTTTCTACAGACTCGTTTAAGCACAACAACGCAGCACTGGTGGCCACAAAACAAAGGACACACCCAGGGGTCATTTCGTAGAAAAAGAGGTGCAGGAGCTCATTAGCACAACTCGTTAGCATAACTTATTTGCATATGCCACACCCACTGACATCACCAGAAGTGTGTCAGAAGGCAACACCCACCGCTCAGGCTCCACTGGACTGTTTTGGATTGCTAGCTGTGGGGGGGAGGATGCGCAGATCTGCCCTCACAGAGGAGGGAGAGCTTGTACCTGAATAAACCTTGGCCTTAAAGGTGCCACTGGGCTGTTTTGGATTGCTAGCTATGGGGGGATGCGCAGATCTGCCCTCACAGAGGAGGGAGAGCTTGTACCTGAATAAACCTTGGCCTTAAAGGTGCCACTGGGCTGTTTTGGATTGCTAGCTATGGGGGGATGCGCAGATCTGCCCTCACAGAGGAGGGGGAGCTTGTACCTGAATAAAACTTGGCCTTAAAGGGGCACGTGGATGGTTTTGAATTGCTAGCTATGGGGGGGATGCGCAGATCTGCCCTCACAGAGGAGGGAGAGCTTGTACCTGAATAAAACTTGGCCTTAAAGGTGCCACTGGATGGTTTTGAATTGCTAGCTATGGGGGTCTGCAACTGACCTGGCTGCTTCTTGCTCCTTGTGGCTCAGGGCTGCTGGGAGCAGGGGGTGGGGCTTGTTGCATGTGCCCGCCCCCTGGGCTCTTTACTGCCGGACATCCGCTCCTGTGCGCTCCTGCAGGAAATGACCCCTGGATACACTGCACAGTTTCATATACTTCCCTGCTCTGTAGGGATGTCAGTTCTGGGTTGGGAAATATTTGGAGATTTTGGGGGGTGGCGCCTGAGGAGGGTGAGTGTTATGTATTGGGACTGAATCATTTCTAATACTGCCACCTAGTGCTTGAACTATTTACATTCAGAGGAAATGCTGGACGGGTCTGTCGTCCATCTCCTCTGCGGCAGGGCAAATGCAGACGTCCAGAATGCAATCTTTTCATTTAGCAAGTATTTCTGGTAACAGCATAGAACTGTCTTATCTCTCCTTATATATAATTGAGTAAGAACATTCTATATTGAACATTCTAAATTTGGCCCCTTTAGTGTATGGATGCTTGAACTGTCAGTCAGAAGACGCTGGCTGGGTTGACTGGCTGCTTTGTGCAGTCCCGCCCAGCGTTTCAAGGTCTTTTGCATATGGAAGCTGATTGGACTTCACTGCATTCCACACCTCAAACTCACCCCCCTCCCCGCAAGGCAGTTGGAATGTCAGTTGCATATGGAACCTTCAAGGTCTTTTGCATATGGAAGCTGATTGGACTTCACTCCATTCCACACCTCATACTCCCCCCCCAAAAAAAGCAGTTGGAATGTCTGGTGGTGTGTAGGTCCCAGGATCATGTTTTAAAAGCTGCCTGGGGGATTATGGACCATTCACACACTTTCAACCTTAACATACCTCATAGGGGGAGAGGAGGAGGAAGAGGAGGACCTCAGACAGATACAATGCCATACTCCCCACCCTCCAAACAAGCTGTTGCCAGTCTCCAGGTGACAGCTGGAGAGCTCTTAAAGCTCTGGTGCTAATTCAAAGTACTGCAATTTATCAACAGAGTAGTGTTTTGGCAAATCTTTAGGAATTGTTTGGTGCATTTACGATGGGGCACCCACCCAGAGCCTCTGGCATTTTCTCACTCTGCTGGCATCAAAACCAATTTAAGGCAAAATAAGAGGCTACTGAGAGGGGAGGAGATAAAGTTGCCAGCTTTAGGTATGGAAAATCCTGGAGATTTGAGGAGTGGAGGCCGGAGAGGGGGACATCAGACAGGTTACAGTGCCATAGACTCCACCCTCCAACCCAGCTATTTGCTCCTGGGGAACTATTGTTGCCAATCTTGGCCCAGCACCCATCAAACCATTCTCTTCAACCCCCTGCTGTGCAGCACACTTTCCCCTAGGGTTGCCAAACTCCAGGTGGGACCTGGAGATCTCCCACTGCTACAATTGATCTCCAGATGACAGAGATCAGTTCCCCTAGAGAAAATGACTGCTTTAGGAGGGTAGACCCTATGACATTATACCTGCTGAGTCCTTCCGCCCGCCCCCCAATGCTGCCCTCTACAGAATCCACCCCCCAAAACTCCAGGTATTTCCCTCCTTATAGCTGGCAACCCTACTTCCCCCTCAGTGCCTGTTGGTAGGCAACTAAGTTTGGTCCAGTCACCTACTTTGCCCTTTGGGAGAAAACATATTGGGGCCAATCCTGATAGGGTTGCCAACTCCCGATGGGAAATTCCTGGAGATTTGAGGGATGGAGCCTGAAGAGGGTGAGGTTTGAGGAGGGGTGGGACCTCAGACAGGTACAATGCCATAGACTCCACTCTCCAAACCACTCAGTCCCTCATGGGGATCCATTGTTGCCAATCTCCAGGTGAGGGCTGGAGACCACTCAAAATTACAATTGCTCTGCAGAAGGGAGGGCGGAAGTCAGCTGAAGTCAAAGGGGCAGATAATGGTAGGTTGATGGTTAGCTGGGAATGAGATGGGGTTGCCAACTCCAGGCTGGCAAATTCCTGGGGATTTGAGGGGTGGAGCCTGGAGAGGGTGGGGTTTGCGGAGGGGTGGGACCTCAGACAGGTGGAATGCCATAGACTCCACCCTCCAAACCAGCCATTTCGTCCTGGGTAACAATTGTTGCCAATCTCTAGGTGAGGGCTACAGATCACTCAAAATTACAACTGCTCTTCAGGGAGCAGAGATCAGTTCCTCTGGAGAAAACAGTAGACTCTGTCATTATACCCTGCTGAGGTCACCACAGCAAAATGACACTGTTTGCCCAAAGCCAGAGCACTCCCCCAGAGCCTCTTTCTAGATTCCGTTGTATTTATTTCCACAACGGGCTTTACTGCTAGTATCTTATATCTCATGACCCAAAACGATCGCGTCAGTCCCCCAATGTGTTTTTCACTGGTCGTCTTTTACGCACCTACAGAAATGTCATGGAAGTTACAGGATTTATGCTTGCACCGAGTTTGTGGGAAAGGACTCAAAATAATCCACCAGACCTTTAACTGGGAAAGAGCCGTGGAAAGGATTAGTAACACTGCCACCTTGTGCTTGAACTATTTACATTTTGGGGAAATGCTGGACGGGTCTGTCTTCCATCTCCTCTGCGGCAGGGCAAATGCAGACATCCAAGAGCGCAATCTTTCCATTTAGCATATGTTTCTGGTAACAGCGTAGAACTGCCTTATATCTCGAGACCCAGGAGTGGAAATTGCCGTCCCTTGTGTTTTTAACTGTAAGTTCCCTTCATCAGGACTTTAAAGAGTTGGCATAGGAATATTCTAAATAAATAAACAATATTTTAAGTACATATATAA
>NW_015162028.1:177583-186451 GCF_001447785.1 Gekko japonicus | reverse complement strand
AGAGCAGGAATCGGCATAGTGCTCCCATGGGCAGACTAGGGGCCAAGACCACTCAGTGAATTTGAGGCGGAGGCGAGAGTTCAACTCTGTATAAGATCTATGGTGCGGCCTGATTTGGAACACCGTGTATAGTTCTGGTCACTGTATCTCAAGAGGGACATTTGAGAGCTGGAAACAGTACAGAGGAGGGCAACCCAGATGACGAGGGGGTTGGAGCACCTTCCCTAAGAGGAAAGCTCTCTGTCCCGCTGTGAGCTCCTCTGCGGCCTCACAGGCCACGGCGGCGGGACTGGCGCTACCCGCGCCAGACCCACAGCAAACCCCAGACGGCAAAGACCCCGTGGTGGCGAGGTTGACAGACGGCAGAGGCGACAGACCCAGAGCCATGAGAGTCAGTCCGGGAGACAAACAGGAACCCAAACCCCTCCCTCCGTGATCCCAGAGACGCGGAAAGAACCAGGAAGTGACAAGGCTGAGGAAGGGGTCTGACATGGACACCGTTCCTCAGCCACGGAATCAAGGGGGACGGGCTCGATCTAGAAGGACCATCAGTTGGAGGGTCCCAGCCTTACCCAGCGGCGTTGAAGACGCCAAAACGGCAAGCTGCGGTCTCCCGGCCGGAAGTAAACATGCCCCTGCACGCCCGGCTCGAGGATTCAGACACGGGGATATACAGGGAGGCGGGACCACAAGGGGAAAACACCAAGGAAATGGGGAACACGGTGATGGACAGCGGGAATGAGCCACTAGGGGTGTGTCACATAGAGGGGAATACAAATAAAAGGAAGGAAGCGACAGAATGCCGGGGAGGATTTCAGAGACGATCGCCCAGCCCACGCAACCCCCAGCCCTTTCACATCTGAGGCATTTGCTTCCTTCGGGGTCCTTCCTCAACACGGCAACGGGATTGCCCGGGCCTGGGGGCGACACAGAGCACAACACTCTCCTTCTTTGGAGGTGTTCAAACAGAGGCTAGATGACCATGTGACAGCAATGTGGATTCTGTGAACTGAGGCAGATCATGAGAAGGGAGGGCAGGGAGGGTTGCCTCAGGGCTTAGTTCTCGTGGCCCTTTTCTACACGCCCAGGGAAATGCTGGTAACCACTTTGGGGGCAGGAAGTGATCCTGGAGGTTTTTTGTCTTCTTCTGGGCATGGAACAGCGGTCACTATGGGTGTGGAGGGGGAGGTATTTGTGAATTCCCTGCATTGTCCAGGGGGTTAGCCTAGATGACCCTGGAGGCCCCGTCCAACTTTATGATTCTATCATTCCATGAAAGGATGAAGAGTCTGGGCCTTTTCAGATTAGAAAAGAGATGACTGGGAGGGGGGGCATGATAGAGACTGATAAAATTATACATGGGGGAAGAATTGACAAAGATAACTTTTTCTCTCTCTCCCTCCCCCCCAGTACTAGAACTCAAAGGCATCCAATGAAGCTGATGAGCAATAGATTCAGGATAGACAAAAGGAAATACTTCTTTACACAGAGAGTGATTAAAATATGGAATTTGCTGCCAGAGGATGTAGTGATGGCCACAGGGATAGACAGTTTTAAAAGGGGATTAGATAGATTCATGGGGGATAAGTCTACCAAGAGCTACTAGCCATGGAATTTGAGGGGACTCCATATTCAGAGGCACTAAATCTCTGAATCCCGGAGCCAGGAGGCAATATCAGGGGAAGGCCTTGGCCTCTATGCCCTGTGTAAGACAGGAGGCTGGACTAGGTGGACCCTCACTGGTCTGATCCAGCAGGGCTCTTCTTATGTTCTTATCAGGGGAAGGCCTCGGCCTCTATGCCCTGTTGTTGGCCCTCCAGTGGGACTGGTTGGCCACTGTGTGAGACAGGATGCTGGACTAGATGGACCTCTGGTCTAATCCAGCAGGGCTCTTCTAAGTTTCTTAACCAGGGGAAGGCCTCGGCCTCTCTGCCCTGTTGTTGGCCCTCCAGTGGGACTGGTTGGCCAGTGTGTGACCGAAAAAAGAAACTGTGAGGTAACGGCGCTAGAGAATACTTAAATAACGATTACAAAATTTATACAAAAATGTGTACAAAAAATCTACATATATAAATGCACAAAGGCAGTTGGAAATGGTGTAATTGACGATGATCTCCAGAATGTTCTATCGTTTCGATACTATTCTTCTTCCGAATGTGGATGAAAGCAGTGACTCTTGGTCTGTTATTTCAACAGGTACGTATCAACAATTTCATTAATTTTCACCAATGTATCATTACATAGTTGCAAGAGATTCTCTGAAAGAATGTTCCTAGGGCAAAGTGCTTGTATAACTCCACATTCAGAGGCACTAAACCTCTGAATCCCAGAGCCAGGAGGCAATATCAGGGGAAGGCCTCGGCCTCTCTGCCCTGTTGTTGGCCCTCCAGTGGGACCGGTTGGAAGTGTGTGAGACAGGATGCTGGACTGAATGGACCCTCACTGGTCTGATCCAGAAGGGCTCTTCTTAGGTTCTTCTCTGGGGAAGGCCTCGGACTCTCTGCCCTGTTGTTGGCCCTCCAGAGGAACTGGTTGGCCCCTGTGTGAGACGGGATGCTGGACTAGATGGACCACTGGTCTGATCCAGCAGGGCTCTTCTTATGTATGTTCTTATGGGACTTACCCAATCACAGTTTGTTCTCTAAGCCAGAACCCCACACCAGCTTCTCTTACACACAACACACTATCAATGTATGGCCTCCACTTGCCAGATGATATGAAGAATGACCAAAAGCTATGAAGGTTTTCAAAGAGGATTAGACAAATCTGCAGTGTAGTTTTTCAGCAGCAGCCATTATCCACGATACTTAAAAAAGAACCTCCATGTTCAGAGGCAATGTATCTCTAAATACTTAATGCTATAGAGGAGAAATGGGGAAAGGCTATTGTCTTCTTACCCTACGAGTGGACTTCATAGGAACATCTACTGGCCACTGCTGGAAACAGAAGGCCAGATTATATGGGCACTAGTCTGGACTGGATGCTTCTCTGACCCAGCAGGACACTTATGATTTTACATTCTAAATTAACTTTAAACAAGGAATGCATGAATCTATACATTTTCAAGATGGGTAGCCTTGTTCATCTGCCTGTAGCAGTAGAAAAGAGCCAGAGACCAGGAGCACCTTACCGACCAACAAAATGTGTGGCAGGACATGAGCTTTCATGAGTCACTGCTCACTTCTTCAGATACAGCGAGAATGAGAGTTCATCTCTCCTGTATGTTCAAGGAACTTTTCTTCCTCCATTCCTAAGTACTTGTTCCAAACATCTAAATTAGGGTGATTCTGTTAACATATTATTTTTTTTGCAAGTGTTCTTTATTGTCTTTTTTATTTTAAGCCATCTGGTTTGAGGTGTCTTTTTTAAGGTAATTAAAATGAGTCCCTTTAAGTGAAGTGTCTCTAATAAACGTTCTTTACATCCTGGAGGTGTAAATGTTATCCATAATCCTCTTCGTTTCCCTTCCTAGGGATGTCCATAAATGCTTAGGGTTGCTAACGTCCAGGACCAGGAGGTCTCCCGGACTTACAACTGATCTCCTAGGTTTGCCAGTCCCCAGGTTGGGGTAGAGGTTCTCCCAGTTTTTGGAACTTCTGCCCACTGTCAGCTAGCTGGCCGGTGGGGGGAAATCTGTCCCCAATCAGCCACATCCCCGCATGATGTCCCTGATGTGATGACATGTCCCAGATGTGACATCATCATGAAGGAGGAGGAGAAGAGATTGAATTTATCCCCCACCCTTCACTCGGAGTCTCAGAGCGGCTTACAAACTCCTTTCCCTTCCCCTCCCCACAACAGACACCCTGTGAGGTAGGCGGGGCTGAGAGAGCTCTTGACAGAAACTGCTCTTGAGAGAACAGCTCTGACAGAACTATGGCTTGCCCAGGGTCATCCAGCAGTTGCAAGTGGAGGAGTGGGGAATCAAACCCGGTTCTCCCAGATTAGAGTCCGCGGACTTAACCACTACACCAAACTGGCTCTCAAGGCATAGCTGGAACACATTGCATGAGGATGTGTTCCAGCTATGGCTTGTGGCTAAGAGCCACTGACGGACCTCTGTTCCATATGTTTATCCAGTCCTCTCTTGAAGCTATCTATGCTTGTAGCCGCCACCACCTCCTGTGGCAGTGAATCCCATATGTTAAGGGTAATCAACCCCCTGCACAATTCAGGAAATTCACAGCTACCCCTCTACTTCCCCAGTGTCCCTTGTTGTATGCCCAGAGGAAGGCAAAAAACCTCCAGGATCTCTGGGCCTGGGGGAAAATGCCTTCTGGACCCCCAATTGGCAATAGGAGTTAGCCTGAGCTTGGAATTCACTGCCACAGGAGGTGGTGGTGGCTACAAGCATAGACAGCTTCAAGAGGGAATTAAATAAACATATGGAGCAGAGATCCATCAGTAGCCACAAGGTATAGATAGGAACTCTGGGGCAAGTGATGTTTTGTATTCTTGGTGCTTGGGGGGGGGGCAACAGTGGGAGGGCTTCTAGTGTCCTGGCCCCACTGCTGGACCTCCTGATGGCACCCGGTATTTTTGGCCACTGCGTGACACAGAGTGTTGGACTGGATGGGCCATTGGCCTGATCCAGCATTGGCTTCTGTCGTGGTCTTATGAGCTTGTCAGAAAAGGCCACAAAAGCCAAGCACTGCCTCATTCCTTCCTGTCCTCCCTCTCACGATCTGCCTAAATGCATAGCGAGTCACAGAATCAGCATTGCTGTCAGATGGCCATCTAGCCTCTGCTTAGAAGCCTCCAACGAAAGAGAGCCCACCACCTCCCGAGGAAGCCTGTTCCACCGAGGACCCGCTTGAACTGCCAGGAAGTTGTTCCTGCTGTTTGGCAGAAGACTCCTTTGATTTAATTTCAACACATACCTGGCCAACCTCCTCACAAACGGAAGGGGGAATTGCTAGAACTAATCTTTCATCACCATGTCAACCATGTATGCCAAGCTTAAAAAAAAACACAAACAGATCTGAACTTTTTCCCAAACGCTGCAAGGACAGCTCTCTCTGTTGTTTGCTAGTTCAGAATCATCTTTCTCTGTTCACGCTTCCCTCTCATGCACTTAACGGACTTGGAAATTTATCAAGCCACCTTCTCCCTCTTAGGTGCTTGGGAACGGTTCTCTCCTGGAGATATTCGTTCCCGTTACTAAGCTGTTTGCGGGGCGACCGTATAACCCCAAACGCATCCTACTTTTATGCGGCTATATTACGGGCTGGCTTTGGAAAGCCGTGACTCGCGGTTTATCAGGTACAGAAAAGAAATACAGTTTGAGGGAGATTCGATTGTGTGTGTTTTGATTTAAAGCAGGAGTTATTAGGAGCGCCTGCCAGAGTGGTGTTTATGTTTGGGGAAATGGCATCCCGTTACTCTTTATATAAAGGATAAATAGGATCTTTCAATCTGTTAAATACTGGATGTGAGAGTGGTGGGATGGAACCGCACCGAGAGCCAAAGAGCTTCCTTTTAGTGCTTTTGCAGGCTGAAATTGGTTAAGTAACATTTATAAAATATTAAGAACGAGGAATTTATCCACTGACCTGGAAAGCAAACGGGAAGAGCACTTGTGCAATGCAGACCCAATAACGCCATGACCCAGAAATAAAGAACATTTATATCTGCTTGAACAACACAAAGTGACTATAGATAGGCGTACCACACAGGAATGTGCACTTGGGAGTTTGCGCATCAGGATTCAAGCTGAGAAACATCCAATCTACGGCTGAATCTGCATTTGCATTTTAAAATCATTTTCCGTGCTGCTGTGACGCCGTCTTTCTCTATGCTTGTTTGAATGTTGTTTAGAGAAGATCCTTTTAAAGCAGCGCAGAGGTGCAATGACAGTGGAGCCGCCCCAAAGGATGATAAACATATGTGGATGTGCGAAAGTGTGCTAGCACTGTTGAGGTGTGAAAACGACACCAAATGTAGACAGCTTTTTTGAAGACGGAGTCAGAAGGCTGGGACACCGGTGGGAAAGACAAATGCAGATTCCGCCTTCAATAACAAAAGGATGCCTGTTCATCCGACCGTCCATCTCTCTCTCTTCTGTCTCTTCCCAGAGCGTCCCATCTTCCTATTAGAGTGCCACCCTGTGGCGAGTAACCTAAAAGAACTGCAAGGGCTGAAGTTACAAAAGAGTGCCCGGCTTTCTCTTCCAAGAGAAATGAAAAGAGAAACGAAAGAGAAACCCCTCTTTTAAAAGAGAACATGAGGAGTCAACGGCTGTATCTAAAAAAAGAGCCCGGAAGGTTGGACCAGAACCAATGGGTTGAAATTGAATCAGAAGAGTTTTCGGCTAAACATTAGGAAGAATTTCTTGACAGAGTGGTTCCTCGGTGGAACAGGCTTCCTGGGGAGGTGGCGGGCTCTCCTTCTTTGGAGGTTTTTAAGCAGGGGCTCGATGGCCATCTGACAGCCATGCTGATTCTGTGAACTTAGGGAGATCATGAAAGGGAGGGCAGGAAGGGTTGCCTCAGTGCTTAGTTCTGGTGGCCCTTTCTTACACGTCCAGGGCCTTCGGGGTAGCTTTCGGGGTAGGGTGGGATATAAATTCAAATATAAATAAATAAATAAATGCCAATTGCCGCTTTGGGGTCAGGAAGCAATTTTCTCCAGGCCAGATTGGCCCAGGTATCCTGTAGCTTTTTTGCCTTCCTCTGGGCATAGAGCAGGAGTCACTGGGGGAGTGGGAGGGGGGAAGTAGCTGTGAATGTCCGGCATTGTACAGGGGGTTGGACTAGATGACCCTTGGGGTACCTTCCAGTTCTATTTTTCTAAGTACTTTGGGGAAAAGCAAATTCCCCTCCCTGCTAGACCTAGCACAAAAATTTCCACTCACGCTGCAGCTCTTGCACAAATGTAGGAAAACAGTCATGGTAGCCACTTACTCATAAAGTTAGTTTTTCTCATAAACGTGGGAAGGTACATTCATGGCGCCATTAGTCCAGCTATCCTTGTAATAGGGTGATTTGAAAAAATGACAACAGTGTGCTAAGTATTTGGCCCTGGCAGGCTTCAAACAGGGGAACAGGAAGTTTGGGGAAGGCATTCCCTGCCTTTCTGCATCTGCCGAGGGACCTGATGAAATTCTGCAGAACCTCCATAAGAACATAAGAACATAAGAACATGAGAGACGTCAATGTTGGATCAGGCCAAAGGCCCATCCAGTCCAACACTCTGTATCACACAGCGGCCAACCTGTCAAGAAGTCCCTTCTTGACTTTCCTCTCATCTAATTTCTCTTTTGATCAGAACGGGATGGCCCTGCTGGTGGACCTCCTGATGACACCTGGGTTCTGGCCAGTGTGTGACACAGAGTGCTGGACTGGATGGGCCATTGGCCTGATCCAACATGGCTTCTCTTATGTTCTTATGAGGAGATTGAATAAACATCTGGGGCAGAGGTCCACGAGTGGCTATTAGCCACAAGGTATAGATGGAACACTCTGTCGGGGCAGTGGTGCTCTGCCTTCTTGGTGGTTGGGGAGGGCAACAGTGGAAGGGCTTCTGGAGTTCTGGCCCCGCCGGTGGACCTCCTGATAGCACCTGGGCTTTGGCCACCATGTGGCACAGAGTGTTGGACTGGATGGGCCCCTGGCCTGATCCAGCATGGCTTCTCTTATGTTCTTAAGAACATAAGAACATAAGAGATGCCAATGTTGGATCAGGCCAGGGGCCCATCCAGTCCAACACTGTGTATCACACAGTGGCCAGAAATACCAGTGCCATCAGGAGGTCCACCAGTGGGGCCAGGACACCAGAAGCCCTACCACTGTTGACCCCCCCAAGCACCAAGATGACAGAGCATCACTTGCCCCAGAGTCCCTATCTATACCTTGTGGCTAATAGCCACTGATGGACCTCTGCTCCATATGCTTATCTAATTCCCTTTTGAAGCCGTCCATGCTTGTAGCTGCCACCACTTCCTGTGGCAGTGAATTCTTATTCCAGTCCTGGACTTCCTTGTAAAGCAAGAGACATTTCAAAGGTGGCTTGCTGTTGCCTGTCTCTGCATAATGCCCCTGGTATTCCTTGGATGAAGCCCATCCAAATACCAGCCAGGGCCGACCCTGCTTAGCTTTCGAGATCTGACGGGATCGGGCTATCTTGGGCTATCCAAGTCAGGGCTTCTCAAAGAGCCGGGCGACTTGGACGAGACTGACTCACAAAGAGCAGTCTCATATCCCAAGCCCTTGTCATCATAGGTAGGATTTGTATGGCATAATGGCTCATGACGGATGTTCTACCTGGGGCCGAGAAACCCAAACCGTTTCTGCCTCGCCCGGAGCCTTTTTCGGATCCCCGCGTCTCAGTCACCTGGCTGTAAAAGGAAGATAACAGCCCTGCCTTGCCTCATTTTGAAGGATTAATACATTAAAGATTACGAGGAGCTCGAATATGACAGTGAAAGGAGGGGGACGTCAGGACCATGGATAGATAGATAATTCTCCTTCCCCGCCATACAGTTAAAAAAAAAAAGTGCTTTAGCACTGGAGGCAATGAAACGTATTAAAGTTATAGTCTGCTGACTCATGGTTACAGAGTAGAGGGAGGAAATAAATATTTAATAAAGGATAAAATGGGCAGTGAACGGTGTAGCTTTTTACCACTGGCTTACAATCCGAACAATTACTAACTAAAACAGGGGCGGTATTAAACGGAGGGTGGGTGGGGAGGAAACCACTCCTGATATAAACTGCCCGTGACTCCAGTAAATAATACAGGAGCCTTTCCTAAAGGGAGTTCTGAATAGGGATGATTTGGAATACCTTGTCCCTTTTGGCTTCACTAAAGGAGAATCAGAAGCCGACGCCTGTTCTTAGAGGTTGGTCTCTCTCGGCTACCTAGGAATGC
>NW_015162028.1:174131-177548 GCF_001447785.1 Gekko japonicus | reverse complement strand
GGCCTCCAGGTGGGACCTGGGGACCCCCTGGAATTACAGCTCGTCTCCAGACCAATGCTCCCTCTAAGCTGTGGAGTCTCCTGAACAAAAACTCCACTTTGTGAGCTACTGGCATTGAAGTTGTGAGCGAGCGATTTGGCCGCTGCGTAGATTAGTTTGCTCTGGAGCCGTCCTTCCTGAGCGGAGACAACAATGTGCGAGCCGGAGGCTAAAAGACAGTGAGCTAGCTCACATTAATTCAGCTTAGAGGGAACACTGCTCCAGTCTATAGAGATCCATTCCTAGAGTTACCAGCTCCAGGAGATTGGGGGGGTGGAGCCTGAGGAGTGGGGGGTTGGGAAGGGAGACGGATGTGGGTGTCTGATCAACAATTTTAAATGCAAAAGGAGGCATGAGAGAGGTTTATAAAATGATGCACGGGGTGGAGAGGGTTGACAAAGAGACATTTTTCTCCCTCTTCCAGATTACTAGAACTCGAGGGCATCCAGTGAAGCTGATGGGCAGTAGGTTCAGGACGGACAAAAGGAAATACTACTTTCCACAGATAGTGGTTAAAATGCGGAGTTCGCTGCCGTATGATGTAATGATGCCCATAGGGATAAACAGCTTGAAAAAGGTGTTAGATTCATGGAGGATAAGTCTATCAATGGCTACTAGCCATGGCGACTGAAGGGAACCTCCACATTTAGAGGCACTGAGCCTCTGAATCCCAGAGCCAGGTGGCAACATCAGGGAAACACCTCGGCCTCTCTGCCCTGTTGTTGGCCGTCTAGAGGAACTGGTTGGCCATTGTGTGAGACAGGATGCTGGACTAGATGGACCACTGGTCTGGTCCAGTAGGGCTCTTAGGCAATGGTCTGCTCTACTCCCTTCCCCTCCCCTTCAAACCTGTCAATCCTGTAATTTCATGGTACAATACCCCCCTCCTAAAACTACAGAATTATGCATGCATGAGTTTTGCCAAAGGATTTAATTATTAATTGTACAACAGTTGACAGATTTCTACATAAGGAGACATTACAACCCCTCAAAAATCTGATCAATGCAAAAAGAAAAGAAAAGAAAGAAAGACACTGAATTGACTGGCATGAAAAGGATGTTAAAAGTGTAAAATATATATTAGGAAGTTAACAAACGACCATAAGTGTAGTCAAGTTTGATTTTTTTTTTAAAAAAAATTCAGGCAGGAAGAATCTGCAAACCCTAAAAGAAGAAGAAGAGAAGAAGAAGAGAGAAGAGATTGGATTTATACCCCGCCCTTCACTTGGAGTCTCAGAGCGGCTTACAAACTCCTTTCCCTTCCACTCCCCACAACAGACACCCTGTGAGGTGGGTGGGGCTGAGAGAACTCTGACACAAACTGCTCTTTTTCAAGGACAGCTGTGCCAGAGCTTGCGACTGACCCAAGGTCACATCAGCAGGTGCAAGTGGAGGAGTGGGGAATCAAACCCGGTTCTCCCAGATTAGAGTCCGCATACTTAACCACTACACCAAACTGGATGGAATGAAACATTACATTTTGAGCGGATCTGGGGTTTCCTCTAAGCGATTGACTGAAGGGCTACGGTGCCACAGAATATTCATGAACATTATGGACAAGACCCAAGATGCTACTGTGCATTCCAAAGTACTTCTATGCATGCATGGTAAGAAGAACTTCCATTTCCATAGAAACAACAGAGAATACAGGGTTGACCAGTCGTGGGATTTCCCCCCATGGGAGGGTCTGCAGTTCATTTTGGATATTGTACCTCTGCAAGCAAGAGGATCTGGGAGGGAAAGGGTTAAGAGAATTCTCTGCTCAGTACACGGCATCTGGCCCCACCCTCTCATGGGTCAGATGTTGAGTCTGATTGGCCCTTGATTGCCTTCTGTTTGGTCTTATATAGGGCCTTCTCTCTTTCACCTGGGCTTGGAGCTGTAGCAAGTCAACCTTTTTGGAAGTTAATCTGTTCACAATAAGTTAAAGGTACCTACATGAATATACCAGGAAAGATGTGCTTCTAGGGTTCCCAAGTACTTACCGCGATCCGGCAGGGAAAACATGCTCCCCAGCCGGACCATTCCTCCCTCTAACGCACCATGCCATCGCCAGGAAGTGACGCTGGGTGACACTCTGGCAATGGGGCTGAAAACTCGATGGTACCATCGCGTTTCCAGCCCCATTGCCAGAGCGTAGCCCGGCGTCACTTCCTAGCGACGGCATGGTGCAGCGCGTCTGTTGTCCCCGCGGGAATGATCCTGCGAAGACATCTGTGTCCCCCGCCAAATCACGGTACGTACTTGGGAAGCCTGGGTGCTTCTGTTTTTGTAAGTAAAATTTCTTTCTCTTGTTACCGTTGGAGTTATATCTTCTTTGTAATTTGAGCAGCATTTTCCCTTAACCAGTAAATGTGGAGGATCGGGGCTACTCAGTAAAGCTTCTCTGTTTCCACAGCAAATTATATATACCGTGTTTCCCCGAAAATAAGACACTGTCTTATATTTATTTTTTCTCAAGAAGACACACTAGGGCTTATACCACAAATGCATAGAAATCTTGCTAGGGCTTATTTTTTGGGTAGGTCTTATTTTCGGGGAATAACAAATCATGCAATCCCCACTGGAGAGGAAGGAGGGGATATAAATAAAGTAACAAATCCCTGCTGCCTGCTGAATATCAACTTTTCCTTTTGGACACTAGGATTCTGTGCACAGCTGCATGCCCTAAGGAAAGACTAATATAAAGGAGACCGTGCATATTTTATGATCACTCAAGCAGATAAATTTAGTACTGTAGTACTAAACTTAGTACTTTCTATGGAATAAAAGAAGAAATTTGAAATAATACATCAGAATAAGCCTACATTTGATTGTCATTGTTCTGTAATTTTTGAATTTATTGCAGCAATTGCATGATTTGTTATTCTTAGATTGCTGTGCCCTCGATTGTATCATCTCTTATTTTCGGGGAAACAGGGTATATACATGTGTGTGTGTGTAGGGTTAAATGTATTGGCTTACATATAAATGTGTGTGTGTAGACACATTTAAGCCAATAGTGATGGAGCATCTGCTTGGGAAGCAAAAAGTCTCAAAGTTTCAAGATCTGGCATCTCCAGTTAAAAGGATCAGATAATAGGTGATGTGAAAGACCTCTGGAGAGCCGCGGCCAGTCAGAGCAGATAATACTGACCTTGATGGACCAATAGTCTGATTCAGAATAAAGCAAGAGAGTGTCTGTGGCTCAGAGACAGAGCCTCTGCTTGGCATGCAGAAGGTCCCAGGTTCAATCCTGGTTATTACCTATAAAGCCCTATATGGTCAGGGTCCAGCCTACCTGAGTGACCGCCTTGACCCACATGTTCCCCCAAGAGCACTACGGTCGGGGCCCCAAAATTTGTTGGTCATCCCGGGCCCCAAGGACACCAAACTAGC
>NW_015162028.1:164676-173698 GCF_001447785.1 Gekko japonicus | reverse complement strand
GAGGGCGGGATACAAATGTGGAAAATAAATAAATAAAAATAAATAAATAAATCCCCAGCATCTCCAGTTGAAAAGGACCAGGCAGTAGGTGATGTGCAAGACCTCTGCCTGGGACCCTGGAGAGCCGCGGCCAGTCAGAGCAGGATGGACCAATAGTCTGATTCAGTATAAGGCAGCTACGTGTGTCCATATGACATAATCGCCATAATTACTTCATCTGTCCTCTTCCCTACATTAAAAAAAAGTTTTCTGGGTCCTCTTGCTAGGAATCTGAGTTAAAATTTGCTGTATCAGTGACAAAAGTGGCTGGTTACCCAGAGTAGACAAGCCAGAGGCAGGTTAAGACGCTGAACTGCAGACTGGAAGGTTGGTAGTTCAGCAGTTCGAGACCCGAGTGCCGCATGATGGGAGTGAGCGCCCGTCTCTGGTCTCGGCTCCTGCCAACCTAGCAGTTCGAAAGCAAGAAATTGCAAGTAGATAAACAGGGACCACCAGGGCTGGATTTAGACTTGCTGAGGCCCTAAGCTATACAAAACCCAGAGGCCCCCTACTGTTTTAAATTACATCAGCTGGTCTCAGAAAAATTTAAAATATATACGCCTTTTTAATATTTGAAATCATTTTTTATATTGTGTTTTTATTCGAGGCCCCAGCAGATTGCGAGGCCCTAGGCTGTAGCTTATTTAGCTTATGCGTAAATCCGGCACTGGGTACCACTTTGGTGGGAAGGTAACAGCGTTCCGTGCGGCGTCTAGTCATGCTGGCCAAATGACCATGGACATGTCTTCAGACAGCGCTGGCTCTTTGGCTTGGAAACGGAGATGAGCACCGCATCCCTAGAGTCGGATTCGACTGGCTTTCGAGCAAGGGAAACCTTTACCTAATGGACAACCTCCCTTTATTAGCCACATTCTACTTCACAACTGCGAGCTGTCAAACACTATCACGTCTACTTCTGATTGGTTCCCCAGAACATCATAAGAACATAAGAGACGCCAATGTTGGATCAGGCCAAAGGCCCATCCAGTCCAACACTCTGTGTCACACAGTGGCCAGAAATACCAGGGGCCATCAGGAGGTCCAGCAGTGGGGCCAGGACATTAGAAGCCCTCCCACTGTTGACCCCCCCCCAAGCACCAAGATGACAGAGCATCACTTGCCCCAGAGTCCCTATCTATACCTTGTGGCTAAGAGCCACTGATGGACCTCTGCTCCATATGCTTATCTAATTCCCTTTTCAAGCCGTCCATGCTTGTAGTCGCCACCACTTCCTGTGGCAGTGAATTCCATCATCCTTTATAACTTAGTTATTCCACCTTTTTCTCTAATGGGGATCCAGAGCGGCTTAGGTTATTCTCCTCTCCTCCACTTTATCATCACAACATCCCTGTGCGGTAGGCTAGACTGAGAATGTGCGACTGGCCCAGGTTCACCCAGGTCACGCAGCAAGCTTCCATGGAAGTGAGGATTCGAACCTGGGTCTCCCAGATTTTAGTCCAACCCTCTAACCACTATATCATGCCGACTCTTGTGGACAACATTGTGTTCTTTTAGGGACAGACCCGCTGAACTAGACTTCACCTTCTCTTTTCCTTCTTTAACACTTCCAAGGGTGGTGAACATAATTATAGTACTAGATCATTATGGGGGGGGGGAGTATGTGCGAGCTTGACTGGTGTGAGCTTAGGACGATAGCTAACTTTCTGTTTGAAAGAACCTTCTAATGACTGCCAGCTGAAATACCTGAGAAGAAAAAGAAGAAGAGGAGGAGGAGGAGGAAGAGATTGGATCTATACCTCTCCCTTCACTCAGGAGTCTCCGAACAGCTTACAAACTCATTTCCCTTCCCCTCCCCACAACAGACACCCTGTGCGCGCACACACACCAGACGCCGGCCAGGAGCCCCCCGCTCCCGGCGAAGAGTCACTTGGCAACCCTACTTCAAGGGCACATGGGCAGTGACACAGAAATATTGCTATACGTGGGCTGGGCCTCCTTTCTACTCCAGGTAAGTTTCCCTCGTCCCCCGCCGGTAGCCAGGAGGGACCTGGTAACCCTAGAACAAACTCAGGCCTGAATGTTACAGAACTGAGGTTTCAAATTTAAACCCCCCTCTACCACTGGAAAATAACAAGCAGCCGTCTTTTTGGAAACCCAGTCCGCGACACTTTCCTTCCCCATAGTATGCTATCTGCATATCCTGCAGCTGGGAAAACCACATAATTAGTAGTTTGTGTGCAATTTAAGCAGCATCGGCCACAAAATATCCTCCGTATTTACATAGCTCCCATAAATTAGAGCAACAAACTGTAATTTGTTAAACCGAAATCCCACTAAAAGCTTTGCATTTTACATAAGATGTTCAGATGCTAAGCCGTGGGTGTGCATGTTAACAACAGACATAGCTGGAACAGTTATAATTCCTCGCGGTGGGCTGGAGAATTTATTTGCAGGCTTTCCTGGGGCAGGAAAATGAAGTATTTCGGAGAGGGGGAAAAGACACACCTACACGTATCTGTTAACAGCCTGCCCTTTGCGGTATACCCACCAATTCACCAGGAAAGGCATACACATGTCAGAGGAGAACGCGGAGGTCAGCTGTTTCAACCCCTGATTAAACTGCCTGTGGGAACAAAGATTGAATCAGCTAGACAGGGATAGAGCTAACACACTATTCCCTTTGCAGTTTTTAGAACACCAGTCCTTAAACCTTTGATGGCTTTAAAAATTAAGGGTGATGCCAATTTCACTGCAAAGACATTTGGTGGTCAAATTTACCATGTTAGGAACAGAAGAACCTTAGAAGAGCTCTAGAGAGCTAACAAACAGGGCACAGAGGCCAAGGTCTTCCTCTAATATCACTGCTGCCTCTGAAGGCTGGTATTAATAACATAAAAACATAAGAAGAGCCCTGGTGGATCAGACCAATAGCCCATCCAGTCCAGCATTCCGTTTCACACACAGTGGCCAACCGGTTACTCTGGAGGGGTAACAACAGGGCAGAGAGGCCGAGGCCTTCCCCTATTAAGAACATAAGAAGAGCTCCGCTGGTTCAGACCAGTGGTCCATCTAGTCACACAGTGGCCAACCAGTTCCTCTGGAGGGCCACCAACAGGGCAGAGAGGCCGAGGCCTTCCCCTATTAAGAAGAGCCCTGTTGGTTCAGACCAGTGGTCCATCTAGTCACACAGGTGCCAACCAGTTCCTCTGGAGGGCCAACAACAGGGCAGAGAGGCCGAGGCCTTCCCCTATTAAGAAGAGCCCTGTTGGTTCAGACCAGTGGTCCATCTAGTCACACAGTGGCCAACCAGTTCCTCTGGCGGGCCAACAACAGGGTAGAGAGGCCGAGGCCTTCCCCTTTAGTCACCATGGCCAGTAGCCATTGATGACGCTCTCCTCCATGAATCAGTCTGATCCTGTTTGAAGCCACCGGGGCAACTGGCCATCACTATGTTCAGTGGCAGTGCATTCCCCAATTTGGTTACTGAGTAAAGAGCCATTTCCTTTTGTCTGTCCTGAACATATAGCCGGTTACAGCCGGTCCGCACGTGGTCATGCGAAGAGCCTAAGCTTCGCTCCACCAGAACAATAGATGGTCGGATCCTAGTACCCCTTCCAATCAGGAGACTAGGATCCTAGAGTTAACTCAATCAATGTAAACAGACCTATCACGAGTGTTGGGGTGTACTTGGGTGTGGTTTTGCTTCAGGATATAAGCCGGCCTGCGAGCCGGCTCCTGTGTCTTGTTCCTGATCTGCTAATAAAGTTATGAGCTGATTTAACTACCTCATGCATCGGACCCAGGACTTTTCAAAGCCCATCTACATCATCGAGTGGCCCAGCTTCTAGTTACCTCCACGATCCTCCTCCTACAGGCCTCTATACTGGTCAACATTCTCTTTTAACCCCACCTCCCCATTCTCCTGAATATGATCTTGGGGATGAAGCCCAGAAGGAAGTCCTAACAAAGGAACAGCTCCCCCTTTCCAAACCCTTCACCCATGTGTGCTATGGGGACGTCAGCCAATCTGGGTGCTAAGCCTTGGGTCTTCACCTCACCAGAGAAACACCCTCCAGTCAAGAGATGTCAACACGTCAAAGGGCTGATGTGTTATCTCTCCCAGCTGGAAAGGATGTCCTGTTCCAGCTATTCACTGTTGAAGCTATTCACTGTTGCTGCTATCTACAGGTCTTACCAGTAGCCTTAATCCAATTTTAGCTTTATCCAATCAAAAGGGAATTAGATAAGCATATGGAGCAGAGGTCCATCAGTGGCTATTAACCACAAGGTATAGCTAGGGGCTCTGGGGCAAGTGATGCACTGTCTTCTTGGTGCTTGGGGGTGGGGTCAACAGTGGGAGGGCTTCTAATGTCCTGGCCCCACTGGTGGACCTTCTGATGGCACCTGGTATTTCTGGCCCCTGTGTGACACAGAGTGTTGGACTGGATGGGCCATTGGCCTGATCCAACATTGGCATCTCTTATGTTCTTATGTAGGCATATTTACTACTCAGTTACTCGTGCACCTTGACTCTAATTGGCACTTCCTGGCAATACCCTCCGCACCCTCTACCTGTGGTGACTTCTGTTTCAAGGTATATGAAGAGGTAGGGTTGCCAGCCTCCAGGTGGGGCCTGGGGATCCCCCCGCTTTTACAACTGATCTCCAGCTGACAGAGATTTATTTTATTTATTTTATTAAATTAGATTTACTCGGCCGCCCTGCCCTACAAGTAGGGCTCAGGGCGGCTGACCACAAGTAATATGCAATCTCATCCAACTACATTAAAACAGTCCAATAAATAACAGTAGATAATAACAGTATATATTTCAGAGGGGGCCAAACTTGCTCAATGTAAGAGCCGCATAGAATAAATGTCAGATGTTTGAGAGCTGCAAGACCTGAACAGATATTACATGTTTTTACTGGAGAAAATGCAAATTTGCTTTTTATTAGCATTAAATGAGACTGCCAAAAGTAATATCAAAAGCGGTAAAAGCGGATATTGAGAATGATATTTATTTGTCCAATGATATTTATTTGCTAATGATATTTAGCTTCCCCAACCGCCCTGCTGGGAGCTGCACAATATGTGTGAAAGAGCCGCATGCGGCTCCCGAGCCACAGTTTGGCCACCCTGATATATACAATGCTTAAGAAGAAGAAGAGAAGAGATTGGATTTATACCCCACCCTTCACTACCCAAAGGTGTCTCAGAGTGGGTGACAAACTCCTTTCCCTTCCCCTCCCCACAACAGACACCCTGTGAGCAGTGTTGTCTCGAAGAAGAAGAGGAGGAGGAGGAGGAGGAGATTGGATTTATACCCCGCCTGTCACTACCCAAGGGAGTCTCAGAGCGGCTGACAACCTCCTTTCCCTTCCCCTCCCCACAACAGACACCCTGTGAGGTGGGTGGGGCTGAGAGAGCTCTGACAGAAACTGCTCTTTTTCAAGGACAGCTCTTATCAGAACTACGGCTTGCCCAAGGTCATCCAGCCAGGTGCCAGTGGAGGAGTGGGGAATCAAACCCGGTTCTCCCAGATTAGAGTCTGTGCACTTAACCACTACACCAAACTGTCGCGGAGTGCGCGTCTGGCGTCCCCAGGTCCCCGTTTGATTCTAGCAGTCCAATTGCACCCTGCTGAGGTTCTGCTATAGTCACCACACAGAGTCAGGTTTAGTGGTAAACTATATACAGTGTAGTTTATTTACAAGTCACAGTTCTCTCGGGCAAAGTGCTTCGCCAAGCAATGGGTTTTCACATCAGCAACACAATGCACAAGACTGTTACAGTTATATACATATGGCAACCAATCACATTGCTGCTGAGTCACTCTGATAAGACATCTGGTCTCTATGCCTGTCAGTTCCTTGACACCTGTCACATCAGATTGGCTTGATCTATGTACATTGTTACACATGCTTCACACATGCTGAATACTTAAGATGGTGGAAAATCCTAGATCAGCCTCCCCTGGAGAAAATGGCTGCTTTGAAGGGTGGACTCTATGGCATTGCAACATGCTGGGGCCCCTCCCCTCCCCGAACCCCGCCCTCTCCCGGATCCACCCCCACAGTCTCCTTTTCCAACCCAGACTTGGCAATCCTATGAAGAAGTGTGCATGCACACAAATGCTTATACCCAGAATAAAACTTAGTCGGTCTTAAAGTTTCCGCCGGACTCAAAGGGCGATTTTGCACTAGAGCTGCCTTGTGGTGCAGCCGCCGTTTGCCCCGACACTATTTGTCAATTTCACACCCGAGGCTGCGGGGCTGCATTTGACCCGCGACTTCGCCCGATTTCCTCCGCAGTTTCGTGATCCTCAAAAACCAGGAACTGCGGAGGGAATCGGGCCAAGCCGTGAGTCAAAATGCAGCCCCGCAGCTTCGGGTGTGAAATTGACATGTTTGTGTTGGGGCAAACGGCGGCTGCGCCGCGAGGCAGCTCTAGTGCGAAATTGCCCAAAGATTGTTCTGCTGTTCCAGCAAAGAGCATCTCTCCCCTTACTTCCTAGCCACGAAGGAACCTGGACCTCTTCCCATCATCTTAGTTGTCAAGGCATTTCCTGCTCCCCCTGCCTCTCACCTCAACACTGTGACAAAGAGAAAGAATGTTTAAGACCGGCCATTACTGAGAGCAATATGCACAGTGCTTAATTCCCCCGGAAATAAGTGGAATACTTTGTAAGGCACCATAGGAAATGTTGTTACGATTTGAAATAACACCGAATAGGACGATACCTTCTCAGATAGTTAAACGATGCCAGCAGCAAAAGTTGCTTCCTGGTGGTCAAAGTCATGTTAAACATTTTTGTGCCATCAAGTCACAGCTGAAGGCCCCCAAAGGATTTTCAGAGCAAGAGACAAACAGAGGTGCTTTGCCATTGCTCTCTCTGAGTGGCAACCGCTGGATTTCTTGACGGTCTCCCATACCAAGTACCAGGGCTTTTTTTGTAGAAAAGGCCCAGCAGGAACTCATTAGCATAATAGGCCACACCCTGACAGGGCTGCTCATTAGCCTATTAGGCCACACCCCCATGCCTTCCCTTGGCTTGCCTGAGTGCTCTGCGACTGCGGGGAGCACAGGCAAGCTGGCCGTTGGACAGGCCGGAGAAGCCACAGGGAGGCATTTAAATGCCTCCCCGATCCTTCCAGGGGCCCCCCTGGCCCACCCGCCTCAGAGTGACCGGGGGGGGGGGTTGCTCTCCAGGCCTTCCCTCTGTAACCACGCACCCAGAGGTTTTGGCTGAAGTGGGCGTGGCCAACTCTGAAGCCAGCCGGAACTCCGTTCCTGCCCAAAAATAGCCCTGCCAAGTACTAAGCAGGGCTGACCCTACTTAGCTTCTGAGATTTGACGAGATCGGGCTAGCCTGGGCCATCCAGGACAGGGCAAAAAGATATTCAGAGGTGGTTGGTCATTGCCTGCCTCTGCATAGCAACCCTCTGAGTAGCAAGCATTGGATTTCTTGATGGTCTCCCATACCAAGTACTAAGCAGGGTTGACCCTACTTAGCTTCTGAGATTTGATGAGACTGGACTAGCCTGGGCCATCCAAGTCAAGGCAAGAGACATTCAGATGTGGTTTGCCACTGCCTGCCTCTGCATAGTGACCCTGAACTTCCTTGGTGGTCTCCCATCCAAGTACCAACCAGGGCTAACCCTACTTACCTTCTAAGATGATGAGATCGGCCAAGTCTGGGCTGTCCAGCTCAGGACAAACATTTAAATACCATTAAATCTCAATTTTTAATAACAAAAACGGGCATGTCCAGAAGTTTTATGGGAGGGTTTCCAGGTCAGCTGGCTGGGTATTCCCAATCCCCATAAACCCCGAATGGTGTCCTAATCCCATGTATCTGCCAGCGATAGAATTGAGCATTTATTTACTCCTGAATATGGGGGGGAAAGGTAATTAAAGTCTCAGTTGGCCAACTGTCTTTGTGTGTCACTGGTTTATAGAAGCAAAGATTATAAAATTAAAAGTTAATGGGTACTTTATTTTGTGTGTATGCATAACTGTACACAATTACGTGCTTTCCTATGAGCGACGGGTAAAATAAATAGATTATTATGGTGGAAGTTAATTGGCCATGCAGTGGGAGATAAAGGGGGGGCAACAACTTTGATGCATGCATTTGCACTGATTTATTTATAGCCTGCTCTTCTCCCCAGTTGGGACAAGAAGGAGGAGGAGGAGGAGGAGGAGGGGAAGAAGGAGGAGGAGGGGGAGGAGGAGGAGGAGCAGGAGATTGTATTTATATCCTGACTTTCATTTGGAGTCTCAGAGCGGCTTACAAACTCCTTTCCCTTCCCCTCCTCTTCCCCTCCCCTTCCCCTCCCCACAACAGACACCCTGTGAGGTAGGTGGAGCTGAGAGAGCTCTTTCAAGAACTGCCCTTTCAAAAACAGCTCTGACAGAACTATGGCTTGCCCAAGGTCATCCAGCAGCTGCATGTGGAGGAGTGGGGGATCAAACCCAGTTCTATGAGATTAGAGTCCGCGCACTTAACCACTACACCAAATTGGCCCAGGGCATCATTCTCTGCTCATCCACTCTCTTACAGCAACAGCCCTGTGAGATAGTTAGGCTGAGATTTTGAGACAAGCCCAAGGTCACCTAGCAAATTTCTGTAGCAGAAGACTCGAACGCGGGTCTCCCAGGGTCCTAGTCTGCCCCTCTATCCACTTCACCACTCCAGCCCCCTTTCGTAAGGAGTTTGTTAGAGAATGGACTTGGTGTTAGAGAATGGACTTGTTAGAGAATGGTGTTAGAGAATGGACTTGATATTTTGCTTTATGGACTATATTTATTGCTACACACAATGGACTGTGCACACACACACACATAGGCTCAGAGAACTGTACACTTTAAGTCACCTGTTGTGATGTAACACAGAGAAGGTGCCTGCACAAGCCTTACACGTGTAAATAAGGTTTCAGCTACACAGTTACCAGCCTGGTGAAGAAGCACACACCTCCATTATTGTGAGCAGTAAGAAACAACAACTTGAGAAGAGACAGTC